>NC_133819.1:122172132-122328798 GCF_047830755.1 Zonotrichia albicollis
ATGAATTTTCATTTTGTGTGGGTTTTTGTCACTTCTAAATAAAGTCTCCTATGGGAGGCTATTCATTTTGCAAGTCAGCAACTTTTCCCACCAAAGTTTTTTGGCAAATATCTGAGTTCCTCTGTGTGTTGCTAAAAAGTTGGTTCATTTATTCCACACAGCATACATAGGGATCTCTGTTACCTCCCCATCCAGATATGTACAAAAGAGCTTAGAGGCCTTCAGGGAAGTTTGATACTAGAATAAAACCAGACTGCTACAGCTCTGCTCTGTTGCATCCCCTGAACAAAGAACTCTCCCGTGTAGGGGTATCAATGTAAGGAAGAAAAAAGATCTGGTGTCCTATGCAGGACATTTTCCCTCTGTGTATCCACACAGGGGTATTTCACATCCTTGGCTTACACTGGAAAATACCTCCATATGCAAAAATGCACCCCAGATGTGAAGCAGTAGAAAGGAAGGCTGTAAGTCAAGGGGGGGGGAGCCTATTTTTGCTGTTACTGCATTCTGCTTTACGGGTCAAATATTCTGCAAAGCACTGAAATGTGTGTGTGAACTTTGGTGAGTGAAAACCACCCTACCAGAAGGCAATATATCAGAGGACCTAATAACTTTGTGAATAGTTTCTTGATGTAATGATCCTGTGTGAAACAAGGCAATTTATTTCAAAGCAAATTTAACAGACAAATAATTTTTCTGGTGACAATACCGGGAGAGTTAAATTGTAGTAATTATACTTACAGAGTTCTGAATTACAAAATTCATACTGTCTTATGATGACTTGTAAAAAGGCATGAACCTGCCAGCTGGAATTGAGGAGACTTTTGCCCTTCTGCTCTGCCAGCACAGCTCAGGAGCCCACAGCTTACATGGCCAGTGTACCCTTACAACCCATTCCCACTCCTTACCTGTCAGCAGCCATGCTACATCCCATCATGTGGTGCATAGATCATGTCAGAAGGACTGGAACAGAATTATAATGTGTTGGGATATGTTCAGAGGTGCAGAAATCATTACCAACCCAAACCATCTCACAAAACCAAATAAAAGATGTTTATTTTTTAGACCTTGTGGTCAAGCTGTTAAATTGTACTTTAAATTGTGTTTTAAACTTTAAAACAATGTTTCTAAGGCAGCTTGTAGCTGAATTTGGAATATTGTCAGTCCCAATTCCTTCTAAACAAACATGAAGTGTGTACTTTACTTACCTTTGTGTGAAAACACATCTTAAGAGACACAGCCAACAAGACTTTCTTTTCTGCCCACAGTTACTACACAGTTACTATGCGTAAATTCAATTAATTTATTTCTGCAAACAGGATCTTACTGTATGAATAGAAGTTCAGGGTTTTAAGGCTTTTGGTCCACTCTGCTAATTACAGTGTAAAGCACTTTGCGTATTTATTGCCAAGGACTGTTTTGAAATCACATAAATATCTCAGAGAATTGCCTAAATCTTCTTCACTCTGTTAGCAAATGTCATATTTACAGATTGCCAGAGGACTTGATGGTCACCACGCTCACAGACAGCTGCCAGCACACCGCGGCCAGCGAGGCCATTTGTAATTCTCATTAACAGTTCTTCCATTTTTGGTTGTATGAAAAGTGATAACACACCGATCTAGCAGTCATTAAGAACTTTTTCTTACTCCTTTAGGATTAATTTGCACTGACCCAGAATTCTCTATTTGCTTAACACAAGCAGTGGGCCACTTTGATGTTATCTGCTTCTATAAACAATAGCATACAGTTCTCTCCTGGGCTAAAACAGCTCTTACTCTGCTGAGAATTAGCTGTATTAATCATTCTGAAGTCCAAGAGTGCATGATCATAAATTGTGTGCAGAGACCTCACTTAGCAACTCCCAAGACTCTCATTTATCAACATTTTTTTCCCTTCCTGGATATTTAGTATGTAGGGAGTAATTTATTTCTGAGCCGGTGCCTTGTGATGTCTTTCATGTTGAAGTAAAGTTGGAAAACTTTCTGCAACAAATATAATTTTTCTTACTTCCTTAGTGTAAAAAAAATAAAAATTACAGACCACAGCTACAGAATGATTCCCTCAAGTGGTCAGAACAGAAAACACAGGCCAAGCTTGCAGTCACAGAGCTTGAAATTCAGTGAACCAGACACCAGTAACTAAAAATGAGACAAATTGCACCCCAAAAATGCCTTTCCCTGGTTATAAAATCAGAGTTTTAAAAGTGTGGGGCATCTTTGAAGCTGACACATGCCTAACTTTTCTTACCTTTCTCAAACTAAGTTGCCAGAATAATTAAAGCAAGATGAAATCTTCAGAGAACATTAATTTAATTTATATTTTCCAAGAAAAGGTCCAGCTACCAGCGGGTGATGTTTTTGTCTTTGCCATTTATTGTTTTATTCCCCACCATCAAAACACAATACAAATCTGCTAAAAATGTAAGGATGAAAATTACTGTTCCATACCAGGTCAGAGCTGATGTGATATAATGTATTTCATACTTTTAATGCAACTAGTAAGAGACTTTTATTTAAAATTTCCCCCAAAATTCCCTTGTAAAAGAATACAAAGAGCATAAAAAATTCAAGAATAGAGGGAGCAAAACTCACATTTTGACTGAAAGAATGAAAACCTTGGGTCTCATAAGGCAATCTTTTATCCACATCCTCAGCTTTTCTTCAGCTTTTGGGATTTTTCACTACCTAAACTGAAAGGGGAGACAGAAGCCTGAATTCTGCTTTCCTTGAAAGGAGCATATGTGAAGTATCTTCATTGGCTTTCCCTTCATTGGGGAAAGTCCAGAGTTGAGTAATTTTTGATGAGAAAAGAGTTTTGGCCCAACTCAGGCAGAATCAGACTCACAAGCACAGAAACTTTTCTAACATATTTCCTAGTTTCATCTGAGTTTAACTTCAATTTCAAAGCTCTCACTGTTTTATTGTAAACATGTGGTTTTAAAAATACTGCGCTGATCCAAAGTTATCAGCATGTGAGTTTACTTTATATTAAGTAGTTAAAAAAAAATATATGAACATAAAATGCCAACAGAAACAACAAAAATATAAATAAATCACCACATTCAGCAGAAGTGCTTTAATTCAGAATGCAATAAAGACAGTCAAGGTTTAAAAAGTTTATGCCAGAGTGTAAACTGAAGGAATCAGTAATTTATTTTTCTTTCCTGCAGACAGTTTTGCTGCTGCAGCCAAAAAATTCTCAAAGGTTGTCAAAAATAAAATTAAGGAGTAAAAGAAAAAAGACAATGGAAAAATGTTTATTTCCCCTCAAGAAATTCTGGCTTCTGCAATTTGGCATTTTTCTCAGCTTTTGAGAACATTTGTTTTAGTGGAGGCCAAGAAGTGCTGTTATATTAACAGATTCTCCCTCTCTTCCCATAAATAAGTGTTCAAGAGCTGTGATCTATCCTCACCTAGAGCTGTGCTGTCTCACTGATATTCATCAAATCATGAGAACAGTTTCTGTAAGAGCTGTTCATACTTCAGAGACTGCCCTAATTCTTCCTGGATTGCTAATTTCAGAGAGTTTGCTACCAGAGCCAGAGGGCAAAATTCAGCCAGAGTCACTTGAAGCACTGTGACAGATTTTTTAATGCAGTAGCCACCTGTGGAAGAATTTTTCTTTAGGATTATGGACCCATGTTGCCTGCTAATGCCTTTTGAGATGATGTAGGTGTGCCTGAGCCAGTCCTACCTCAGTGTGATAAAACTCATAGAATCATAGAATATGCTAAATTGATCCCATCAGGATCACCCAGCTCCTGGCCCTACACAGGACACCCCAAGGGTCACACCATTTGCCTCAGAGCATTTTCCAAGCTCTGCTTGAGCTGTCAGGCTGGTGCTGTGACCACTTCCCTGGGGAGCCTGTTTTAGTGCCCTTGCCTGCTTGCTCCTTCTTGCCCTTCTTGAAAACTGGGACAATGTTAACCAGCTTCCAGTCAGCTGGGACCTCTCCAGAATCCCAAGATGGCTCTAATATCATTGAGAGGCTTTAGAATGATATCAGCTAGTTCTTGGAGGATTCTTGGATAAACCCCATCAGGCCCCATAGATTTTTAGGGATCCAGATGAAGCTGCAGATCTCACACAATTTCAGGGTTGGCTGGGAGTTGATCATTCTCAGAGTCATGGTCCTCAGGCTCAGGGCACTTAGAGCACCTCAGTTTGTCATTCTTGTTGAAGACAGACAGAAAAGAATGCATTAAATACCTCTGCCTTGTATCTGTCCCTGTTTGTGAGAAGACTGTCCCCATCTTGCATTGGCAGATGCTGTTTCTACATTGCCTTTCACCAGTATATTTGAAAAAAACCTCTTTTTATTGTCCTCCACATTTCTGGCTGGCTTCAACTCCAGTTGACCTTTGGCCACATGAGTATTCTCCCTCTCAGCAGTAGTGAGCAGCATCTCTGCATTCTTCCCGTGTCACCTGACCTTGCTTCCACTGGGCATACACCTTCCTTTTTCACCTCATTTCCAAGAGAAGATTCCTTCCTTTTCAGCCAAGCCAGCCTTCTGCCTCACCTGCTTGATTTCTCAGTTTGGGAATTGCCTGCCCCTGAGCCCTTAGGAGGTGATGTTTAAATAGCAACCAGCATTGATGGACCCTGGCATCTGCAAAAACATTTTCACAGGGGACTTTACTTACTGATTCCCTAGCAGCCTGAAGCCTGCTCTCCTCACGTCCAGAGCAGAATTTTGTTGGCACTTTGGGCATTGTTATTCACTAGTTTGGCTGATATGTCATTTTGCAGGAGTAAGGACATTTTAACCCTGCCTCAGGAAACACTGCCCTCTCTTCACAGAGTACTGCAGACAGGCTTATAATGCAGTTAATCTGAAGAACATCGGCCCATCTTTGTTTAAAATGCTGTGGATGGAAGCTTGACACAACCCTCAAGGTTATTTTTGCATCACCCATGTGCTGAGAACTGTACTCCTGGCTGAAACAAAAGCAAATAGGGGCTTTCAACTGCCCTCACTTCAATGGATGGTCAGCAGGCTTTTGACTGCTTGTTCTGTGCTCCTTTTTACACTGCTGCTGCAGCAAGATTTGATCTGGGCTTATGCCTTGAGCGTTATCTACTGGATCCTGTGTCTGTAGTCTGAGACAATGGAACTATCTGCCTAATTTAAAATCCATTTAAAAAGTTACAGCACTTCCAATGCCCTTGTCAGTCATGCTTCTATTGGCATATCTCTCAGGAATTGCATAATTTAAATAAAGCTATTATTTTATTGAGGGCTTGCTATTGTTATTATTACCTCTCCTGAGACTTAATTTCTGATACTAATTTTGTGCCTTCTATTAGCCGTCACAGTATATTCATTTGTATTTACAGAAAATTCATCTTTTGCTCTAAAAGCCTGTTTCTAAAATTTGCAATGCTGAAATATGTGTTTACTTATGAAAATCCAAAGTCCTCAATAGTGTCTCATCTACATGTGAAGGTATAAACATAAAATTGTGTTTGCTGGTGATGTTACAAATAACAAACAAAAGTTTTGAAGTTCATTTCAGTCCTTTGTTTTTATGGCTGTATTTGGTGGCTCACCTGTATCAATAATTTCATGATACTTTTGGGAGAGGCCATGTAAACCCAAGGCTTCATCACTGAGGACTCTTCTACTCCCCAGACCTCTCTATGAGTGCAACTGCGCAAACAGGCAATAGTTAAGGTGTCTATAGATGCCTACAGAAATCTTCCTTTGTGTTCTTATCTCACTGCAAAAATAATTTGCCATCTTCATTCAAGACACCAGGAGGCTATCGCACTTGTATAGTTCTTTAAAGGAAATTCCAGCTGTCTGTTTAGAATCTATAATACAGGTAGTTGGAATTGTACTGTGACATCACTCATCCCAAATTCTCTGCAGAGATTTAAGCACAGGGTCAGCTGGTACCTGCCCTTTGCAAATGTTGCCTTTCCAGTCTCTGTTCCCTCGTGTTCTGGATCCCTGCTGGAGGCACAGCCATTTCTCTAAGTAGGATTTCCTTCAAAAGCTAAGAAGGGGCAGAGAGGAGAACAGCTGCATTCAATTACCAAAAGCCTGTGTCTGCTAGTCAGGAAGAAAGGGTGACTGCTGCTGCTCAGACAGAACAGCTCCCTGGGCTCTGGAGGCAAACTCTGGCAGATCAAAAATATACAGTATTTTATTTTGGTGAGAACACTGGTTTTGAAAAGGAAGGCAGCAACTTGCCTTGAAGAAGAATGGCCTCTGAAGAACTTACACATTCTGGTGGTCCCTTTAAAACAAACAAGCAGAATCTTTCAAAAATCAATTTCTCCTTAAAAATTGTTTCTACTGTAGTTTGGGGGTTAAGGGTAGGGAGTAAGCAGCCTCTGATTGTGATTTCTCTCGAACCTCTAAAAATGAATAGACAATACCTGGTGGTCTGTGTGGATAATCTGCTCCCCAAACATCCTCTCCCAGTTGTTCTTATTTGGCACTTTGCTCCCTGGAATACTGGGTTCTTCTAAAGTGGAATATGAAAGTGCTAAATGAGTACCTGAGGAAGAGATCTCTTGATGGGAGGATGTAGCCCGATTCTAGTAACAGAGACAATGTCAAGAGCTCCATTTATGATGCAGTTCTATGTAGAACAGCAGGAAATGAGGAATCTGCTCCCTGTCAGCAGGTACTCTACAGAACCAAAGTGAAAACTCAGATGAAACCATTTGGACAGATACTCTACTCCTCAAATATTGGCTCTCCTTTTGACATGGTGTATCAGTTTCTGCAAGGGGGTGGAAAAGAGGATGAATCTCAGAGGGCTTTAAGAGCAGACCACAAATACAACGCTCATGCAAAGCCTTCAAAACATTAGGCATATATTTTACCTCATATTTTTAGGGTTTTTTTTTCCCAAAATGTCTATTGAGTTTTAAAAATACTGAATTGCAGATGACAATACTACACTGAATTAAATAGAGCTCTGAAAGTTAACTAGACGAAACTATACCGATTATGGGCCATTGAATTGGAAAGCAGCCAACATTGTTCCTGGGATTTAGGTGATCTTGGACATAAGAGCCTTTAATATTTAACTTGTGAATAGTCTCCAGTTAATTTACTGTGGGATTAAAAAAAAAAGAAAGGAAGAAAAAATTAAAAGAAAAGAAAACAAAAGAAAAGTAGTCCAGATTACAAAGTTCAAGGATTTTAAAAGTATGTGGAGGAAGGAGAAGGTTATACTACACTTAATCCTACAATTTCCTTGCTGCTAATGAGTTATAGGAGGATATGCAGTTGTTCTAGCTTCTGAACTGTGAAAGGCAAATAGGAATACAGATTCTGTTGCCCTAAAGCAAAATCTGGGAATTCCACCCTCAGAATGCTCCTTGTGAATCACCTTCTGACTAGGAGTTCAATAAACTCCTCATTTCTAGAAGGTGTGAGGGTCTTGGAACTACTCAATATGAAAAGAGTGACAAAAATTTCTGCTGAATCTGCAGTCACTTCAGTTTCAGAAGTTTTGCATCATTAGTTATAGATAATATGTATATTAACACTAGAGCATTAAGCAGGACAAAATGGGAATTTATGGAACTGGTTAAGGCTCTGGCACTAGTGAGAAGACACATGCTTGAGTTTTGCAACCCTTTCTGATAGGCTGAAAGGGACTGTTTGGAGACAGAGGTAGATGGTGATGCAGAAGGGAATTAGGGACAGCAGTTGGGAACACAATGGCCAGCAGCAGCAAGGACAGCTGGGGCTGTGCAGCTGCAAGGCAGATGGATTATTGGACACAGGGGGAGGGTCCTTGGGTATATCTCTGCAAAAGAGTAGGTGTTGCTCATATCTGAAGTCTGAGACAACATGAAGAAATGGCTTATGACCAAAGGAGCTAAGCAGATCCTTACAGTGAAGAAAACTACTGTCTTCCTGTTTCCCTTCTGCAGGGGAGGAAAAGATTGCTATCAGTCCTTTGGTGAAAAAGAGACAGATGAGACAGAAGGTGGAATGTGTTACCTCTTTGACCCTGAGTGTGATGCTCATGACAGAAGATGAATAAACATCTTGTTACTTTTGTGTCTTCTGTTTGAATTCAGGTTTGCTTGAGTGCCAGGCTTGGCTTCTTAGTTCCCATGGCACTGGTACTCGTGGGTCATGCTCTTGTGTCACACGAAGAAGATGCAGCCAGGCTGTCATGCAGGCATTTACACAAGGACTGAGCCTATCTCTCAAATCTGTTTATACTCTCCAATTTTTTTTTTAGATAAGCAATCAAATACAATAATTCATTCAATGCAGCTTTTTGGTTTTTTTTTAATCAGCTGCTTGGAACATGCCCCTTCTGCTTCACATCTGTTTCAAGACATGCAGTTAGCTTCTGTTTCCTTGTTATTCCATCTGCAGTTTCACAGCTGCATGTGTCCTACACACTGCTGTTTTGTTCAGTGATAGCATTTAGATTAAGTCTTTATTTCTTTCTATAGTCACCATTCTAATAGATGTACGTGTCTCTTCAAGCCCACCTAGGGATCAGGATTGAAATTGTATCTACCTTTGTATACAAGTATACAAATTATACTACCTTAGTATAATTTGCTAACATAAAGGACAGGCAAACCATAATTTTCATTTGATTTAGTTACTAATTGAAAACAAAGTTTTATGTATTTTTTATTTTTAAGTTAATTTTCATCTCTGGGAGGTGATGGTGATATTCAGATTTTGTACATCAGTGTCCTGAGCACTACTGAGAAAGGTTTCAGTCTTTCAATATCTGGCATTGTTTTCAGGAACAATGTGGCTGAAGGAATGGAGTGCTGAGGTTTTTCTCTGCATACAGATGTTTTGACTATTTAAACAGACACAGAAATATCTCAGCACTGTTGCTATGTCATATCACAGCACATGCCCAGAGTATTCAGTAGGCTCCCTGAACTTATAAGAAACAACCCCAGCTATCAGATTCTGTCTGTGAGATCCATTGCCTTCCTTAAACAAAATTAAGGAAAATGTAGAGGTTTTACTATTATCAAACCTCAGGACACTGTGTCACCAACTGAAGGGCCAATTTAACTTTAAGCCCCTCTTTGATAGTCTTCCTTGAAAAGAGTACATGATGGCCATAAATCCAACTTGGCAATGATTCTGAAAGGTCACCTGTGGATATTGTTTTTCATGGTGTTAAATAGACTGTAATGGTCTCATTATTGCTCCAGAAGGACAACTGGAAGTCCCATTGGTCTTCTTGCTGTCTCATAAATAATTAACAGGCTGTTTTAACTGGGTCTAACCTTTGTACAGAGCGGCTGAACTTCACCGCATAGCAGCGGCAGAAGAGATGCAGAAAAATATCATCCATCATTGATGGTACTAAAACATTCAGGTGATCTAGGAATTAAAATAGAAGACTAATAGTCAAGTGATAATCAAGCATTTTACAGGTTACTAGAACAACTGTCTTTCTGTACAGATATGAATAGTTTTACTATCCTCCATTACTCAGGTTATTCTTATTTTTTTTACATGTCTTTCCACATGACCTGTAAGCCAAGTTTCAACATGAGAAATTTGACTGTGCAATAGGTGAGAAAATTTCAAAATGTTTATTTTTCTCTTCTGCCATAGGTAAAATAAAAAAGAAGAAGAATTAAAGAACGACCAGTTTCTTCCTACTATCAGGTCAAAACTTTCAAGTGGGGATGACTAAAATAAAGTCCTGCAATTAAAATATTTTTAATTATTCCTCATTTAGATAAATAGTCCTCTTCAACTCTTCATTTTGAGCATCAGCAGGGTCTAAACTAGTGTTGGATTTGATATCTAAAATACAATGCTGAAATCTGCCACACCTCACCTGGAAAGTCCCCAGGTTTCTTGGTAGCAGCAGCCAGTGTTAGCAATCAGGAGCCAGGGCTGATCTCACAGAAGATGTTTCATCATGACAAAGTTGGGGGTAGTGCAGAAAATGTTCCTGCTATTGGATACAAGAAAGATTGTCTGGAAAAGAAATGCTAAATTCCAGCAATGAAATTGCAAAGGGAGATTAAGTATAAAAAGGGGCTTAGACAAGGAGAATCAAAGAGAGAGAGAAAAAGAGAGACAGAAAACATGAGTCACCCAAATGTTTCAGTTTTACAGAAAGGCAGAATAAGTTGTCAGTAAGAAAATGATCTGTATGTTTTCACTGCAACTGTTCCTCTTGTCTCCTTTGCTCTTCATTTTGGGAAATGAAAATATATTCCATACAAACCATGGCAAGTTTGTATAGAAAAAGAAATAGTTTAATAATTCTGCTTTTGAAGTTCACTGCTGTATAATTGTATTCTCTTCTTGACCTTTACATTCATGGACTGAAGAATGCATGACAGTTGGAGGAAAAGGAACTCTCTGAACACCCATCACAGGAGGAGATGTGCAAGGGATTGCTCTTGAACACATCCTCTCCCAAAATACTTGCTAGCCACCCCACAAAGCAAAGAGCCTAACATTGGGAGAAGAAGGAATATTTTAGAGCAGGAGTAGCAGGAAGATCCAATGGCATTTTACAGAAAATTGACAACCTTGTGGCAACATGTTTGGAGAACACCTTGATAGTGACAGTCAGAGTCTGAAGTCAAGCAGCTTTCCATGTGGAAGTCAGGGGAGGTTTTGAGCTGCTTTGCCCTACTGATCTCTGAACTTCATGGGTGTTAGAGGACTTGCTCTCCTGCCCTTCTTGCCAAGAAAACAAATCTTTCCCTTTTAAGAAGACACTAATTTTAAAGTCTCCAGCTTAAAGACATTTAAAAAAAAGCCTCAGGAGGGGGGTGTTTCCTATGTATTTTTCTGGAAACTCTTTCCAATACTTTGGGAGCTCCTTACAGTCAAATAGTTCACATTTTTGCCACATCTTCTCTTTCTATCTTGAGCTATTTTTTACATTTTTCAAGCAAATTAAGGGGAAAACAGCAAAAACAGAAAGCCAGCATGCAGGTAATTTTATGAAGTAGCCATAATGGGTGGTGGTTTCTAGTTGCATGCCACAGAAACTCAGTGGTACTGCTCAAGATGTCTGTGGGGTGAAGGGGCACTACTTGGAGAGATTTATTAGGTTCTTAACCTCAAGTTAAAAAGGGAAGATAAATAGAGGAAAGTCTCTTCCCAATAGACCTCAATTACTTACAAATAGTCAGAAGACACATTGAAAAGCTAACATTTTTTTATCACAACTTTCCTTATTCTTTATGTAACTCTTCTCTAATAGCTGAACAGATGAACTACTTTCAGGATTAAAAGTTCCCTCTCCTTGAGGGGAAAAAAACCCCAAAAAACCCCCAAAACCCAAGAGGATTTCTGCATTCTCCCTCTGAGCCCCCTGCTTGTACATACAGACACACTGCTGTAGAGATGTCCACACGTGTGGACCTTTGTGCTCTGCCCTCCTGTTCAAAAGCCCTTGTGCACTCAATGAGCAGATCCAAAGCTTCATGAAAACAAAGTCCTTTTACTGACTTCAGGAGGTCAAGACTCATATATAAGCAATATGAGGAAAGGGAAACAAAAACCTATTAGTTCTTGCTGACATTTTTGTGCCCTGAAAAAAAAAAAAAAGAATTTTTCATCAATTCCAAGTTGAAGTAGAAGTACAGAAACTCCTAAAGGTGATGACTTGCAGCAGCAGCAGCAGCAGCCCAATGGCAAACACCAGCACCTACTGATCATGTCTTGGTGTTAACTCATGTGGTTTCTGTGCAACCTGAGGGCACATCTATGGGCTGTTTGCAATATCCCAAATTCCTCCTACTGTCTCTAATGTTTACTTAAACTCTAGAAACTCAGATGTGCATTTTCATTCATTTTAGCCTAGAAAATATTGTGCTTTTACTGACTGTTACTACTGAATGCAGTTATGGGATGGAAAGAAAACAAACCCTGAAGATGCAGGTGTGTGATGTGTTGAAATCTGATACTGCTTGCTGCCTGTAAGTAAAATAAACAGAATTGACTTATATTAACTCAAGTGTTGATTGTAACCTCAAAGTAATTTTTTCCTTTTATCTCTTAAATATATATATATTGGTGACATTTTAAAACCCTAGGTCTTAATTAATTTTCAGGGGGAGTTTTTCCTAAATACACATGACAGGTTGTGATCTTTGACGTTTGGTGGAGTCTAATGACAGAGGAACATTGTCCTGTTTTCATCACTGGCTTTAAGGGATCTTACAAAACTTCCCTGTTACAACAGTTGCTTAAAACAAGATCTGGATCTGTCTTCTTTCTGCCAGATCACAATCATCACAGAAATTTTAAAACAAACAAAGAGCCAGAGGCTACCTGCTCCTCTGTGCAGTGACTGAAAGCTGCCAAGGCTGGACCAAAGCCAGCCTTCAGGTCAGGTTTACATTATCGCCAGCAAAGAAGGAAAATCAGGTCCTGGAAAAAAGGTACTGTAGTTAATAAGAGATTGAAAAAATCTGATTAGCACATCTGCAATTAATCAAAGCTGTCACAAATAATTCAGTGAAATGTAACTCTTTGCTGAAATCTCTTTTGACTCAGTTTACAATAGTCTGAACAATTGTGCTCCCTTTCAGGAAAACAAACAAACAATTTCCCTGGCAAACAAGAAAGGGAGCATTGCTTTAATTCTACGTGGGATGACAGGTTTTTGTGTACACATCACTACAAGGACATTGGACATGTTTCCACAGCACTTACACAGTAAATTTATATATTTATTAAAGGCTTGTACTCTTAACAGGGTGACTGAGAGGCTGCAGGACTGGAAGAATTAAAGACATGTTTGGGTTGGTTGAGCACCTGGATGAGAGGCTGCAAAGAGAAGTTTGGAGGCTGTTGGAAGTGTTGTACATAATACAATACACTTTCTCAAGGTTCTGTATTTGATCAAAGTTCCCGAGTGGTTTTGAGAGAAGCTGTGTCCATAAGGAAATCCCCTTTTCATTTAATTTTTGTTTTGTTTTATTTTATTTGAACGTAAAACCGAAGCTTTGAAAGCTTATTTTAAACCTTAAAGATCCCTTACAGCCTTTCATGAGAAGCCATAACATCAATAATGATGCTCTGGCTTCCTGAATTTCCCTTCCAGTTTTCTTGGATTCGTTACTTTTCCCTCTCCAGGAGATGAAAGCTGGCTCTGCGGTACAGAATGGATGCCCTGGGGTTTGGTGGGGAGAAAGCCATCCTTGCTTGGACTCAGAGAGGCCACGATCCTATGCATCATTGAGCAGCTATTGAAAGAAGGGGAAACTGGTGGACCCAGAGATTTAATAGCAGCATTCTGACACTCTTCTGTTTAGCCACAGCAGGGCTAGAACAGCAGGGTGTCTCCTCTAGCTCCTGCTGCAAAAGGAGAGTCTAAAATGGCTGCATGTGGCTCAGCTTCATTTCCTACATTTTTATTGCTCTTACCACAGCCTACCTTTGGTATCTGCCTGTCTACTTCCACACCAGCTCTACAGCGTGTCTGGAAAGTTCTTCATGAAGGGGCTCCACTGCAGACATGCAAAGAATGGAGATTGCACAAGAAGAAAGAACCCTCTAGGTGGTGGAGGGACCATGTTTGCATGCATGTGAAGGAGTGCAGTACCAGAGAGCTCCAAACAAGCACACAGTCCTATTGTGTTTTCCTTTTAACATTGATCCCATGACAGACACAGTATTTTCTATCCGTGCACACTGATGTGTGCCAACACCTAGAGTAGAACTCCAAACTTGCAAATACAGCTCCTTTAAACAGCACACAGTGCTCTGTCTTGGCTCTGCTTTTTACCCCTACTTTTCTCTCTCTATTTTGGTATGTCACATCATAATTTAATATTTAGTCCTGCAAGCTGCGAAACCCAAGAAGTATAATAGGATAGCTCCCAGCATGTTCAAGTTCTGGTGGGAATGGACTATCCTTGCTGCATCTAGGAAGCATCTTAACCACTAATGTCACTGTGCAGAGATAGAAGGGCCAATAATAAATAGAGCAGTAAGGATGAAGTGGATGTATTTTATAGTATTAATTTCACAAAACACAATGCAATACACTTAGGAGAACTTTTAAGTATCATGATAGTGGGTTTATCTCATGCTAGCCAAAGTGTAAACAAACAAGAAAAAATAGAACTCTCACTATTTCATTAACTTGAGATGAATGGAGCACAATAAAATTGGATATAGTGTTGTTACACTTCTCTACAACCACAACTTTGGATCGTGTACAAGTCTTGGAAATAGCACTTTGTGGATAATAAAATAATGTGAACAATGAATATCAGATCCAAAGCTTGTTGGATAATTATTATTAGAAATGTGAATATTCCCAAGAAGGTAGCTTTTTTTATTGTTCATTGATACATTCTGTAACTCTTTTTTTTTGGTGTGTATTGCTGGCAAAATGTCTAGGGTGGAAAATCATGGGCAATTCACATCAAGTAAAATGTGTAGGCCAGGAGTTTTGCATTAACATATCCACTCAGCTGCACTGAATTTATAACCCCTTAAAGCAGTACAAAGGGTTTTAGTATTGGATATAAATTATGTATAAAACACTCAGCATGAACTGTTGTCCCTGTATTAAGGTAGATACACCAGGCATAAAAAATAAATGACAAAATCTACATTAATGTTAAGAGGTCAACTTTAAACTGACAAAATCAAGGAAATGCAGAATTACTGCTGAATCCTTCCTTCACTCATTTTACCCCCTACTCAGTTCACACTGGGTTATCCCTCTTCTTTCCAAGATGGAGTAAAACCTCTGCTAACAAAAAAGGAGCAATCGGGAGTCATGGCCTTGAGTACGCGTGGTGCAGGTGATGACTACTGCTACTGATCTTCTTTCTCAAGAAAGAAACCTGCCATTCATGTAAGAGCTAGCTACAACTTCCTTAGTTTCTATCCAGGAACATTCTCCTCCGAGGTACTCCTCCATTCCATCTTACCCTACCAGTGTGTGTTACACTCGCTCAACATTTAGCCTAACACACTCCTCTTTAAGAAAAGTTCCATTCTGTTAAAATGGAACCCAAATATGGTTTAGCCCTCAGGAATGGGTAACTTCTAAGTAATAGTATTTCAAATAATTCAGAGATGGTTGTGTCCCAAAGTGTATCACATTATTTTCCTAAGAGCTAAATAATGACAGCATCATTAGGAGTAAGACTTGAAGGGTGAATGTGAAACTAAGTTAATAAAGAGAACTAATTACAGACTGTACCCCAATAAAATACTTGGATCCTCACATCTACACCACCACTAATCACTATCAACATTCCTCTTTTGGAAAAGCGATAGAAGCATCAGAACTAGAGACTGACATTATTTACCCTAATGCAGTGTCTTACACCTTTTTTAACCTGAAGAGATAAGCAATTCATACAAACATACATTTTCAGTGAACATAGGATGCATTTTAAAATACTTAAGGATAAATTTGACTTCAGATAAGGCAGTGGGAATATGGATTGCATCCATAAATTTCACATTCGGGAGGGACTATTGTGTCAACCCAGACTATTTGGAAGAGCTCTCCAGGTCACAGGCTTTCATTGTTTCCTGCTAAAGAATTTATTTCCCTGTGTCACTGTTATTGACAGTGATTAGATCAGCACCAAAATTAGTGAACATTATCAAACTCAGTAACTTGTGAATGAAGCGGAAAGATGTTCAGCTGGAAGGCTTCAAGTGACAAAGGCCATAAGGAATTATTTTGCTTCAGGGAACAATTACACACTTGAAAAGTAATTTTAGTCCCACCTGTAGCCATTAGATTGCATTACGTTCTAGTATTAGGAACCAAAAAGGTCCCTATTGCCACGTGCAAATAATTACAGATTGTGATCTAGTTATTTTTGCGAGCCTAATAATCCATAACAACCTAACTGCCAGTCACACATGGAAGGTTTCAGTCGTCTCCTTCTGTACCTAAGTCAATAATTGTCAAGCCAAAACCTTGAATTATTGCTGACACAGGGTGGACTCACACAGATTTTATAAAATATTTCCACTTTTGTCAAAAAGAAATTGTAAGGGCAAAGAAACTGAAGATCTTTCTTTCAGCAACTAAGGTGGGAAAAGTGCAGATGCTTGTAGGGTCAGTTACTGTTGCAGTTTCTGTGGGACCTGGGAACATTGTCTTAGATGTGATTGTCTGAAGGTGCTGTGTCTAGCTGCTGTCTTGGGAAGACTCTCAAATTAGTTAAAGCCAAATGTTTCTTTTTGCTGTATTTCTACAGGGACAAATGTGCGTCTGGCACATATATTCCATTTCAGAAAGATTAATATTCATAACATGAAGCTCACAGAAATGTTGATAAATGTATTTCAGCCCACTTTGAGCAAAAATTACCAAGTTCAATTTTCAACATATTTATGTAAAAGAAAAAAAAAGGTGTCACTCTGATTTCTTCCACAGATATTTTGGGTTTGAGGGTGAGTCTTCCAGTATAGGATACTGAGCATTCTCAGCTCTGGACCTTCTTACATGGCTAAGGGAAAGGTGCAATCCAAAGGACAAGATCCAGGTGACCTGTGGACAGCAGCATGGAGGCTGAGCACAGCTGGGCCAGCACTTCTTTCCTGCACTCATTACAGGCCAGCTCCCTCTCACAGTACCCTGCGGAAGTGAGGGAAACATTTTCTGCTCTTGCAATAGTCAGGTCACAGGGAATGCTGAGCCAAAAACCTAATTGTACTCCTATTCAATCCGTGCAATTTCACCTGATTTATTGGTGAAATTCCAGGACAGCAAAATCTGTCCTATTATACAGGGCATATTATTATGCCATATATTATCCAAAGACAAATTATTGGAGATAAAAAGCTGAAACTGGAAAGCTACAAGACTTAGTGACACAGCCTATGATATCAATATTTTCCCTGTTTAGTACTTTTTTTTTGATACCAAAAAAAAGTATTTTTTCAACTGTTTTCCATTATATAAATTTCTACCAGAAATATTGATATTTGCTGACATTTGCACCTTTCCAGGATACCTGAAAGGAAGACCAGCTGGAACTGCAGAGGCTCTTGAAAAATAATTAATTAATAACCCAGTGATTTGAACTTGTGTAATCTAGTGTATTATAATAAGGATGTTAGTTGGATGTACTCTTTCACATTTAGGATGAGAAATTGGGATGTGAATTTTTTTTTTTTTTTGGAGCAACAGGAAAATCACAACATTATGTCAAAAGTGCTGAAAAACAAAGCTAATTAACCCTCACTCCTGAACTTAAAAGTCATGAATGAATTAAAAAAAAGGTAATTTTCCCTGAAGAATAGTTTTATGGCAATGATGAAAAAGCATTAAGGTAGGAGTGAAATGGTGTGTGCAGTGAATTTGCTAATGTAATACAAATAGCCATTATGGAAACATTCACAAAATTATTACTATACAAGCAACCTTTAAGTTCTGAGTGAGCACAAAGATTCAGCGATGCTTTTGACTTTTCTTATTTGAAGTGTAACAATGCTTTAAGTACCAAAATGTAAAATCTGTTCTACAAATGTCTATTTAGTTACCGTCTTTCATGAGGGCATTATGGCTTTCAGGTGCAATAAACTACCCCTCTTTGTAACAACACCCCTATATAAACACAAAGCAAATCATTATGTGGAAAGGGGAGAAGTTAAAAGCCCTAAATCTTCCATTCCCAAGGATACTGTTACCTTCAGATAGAATGTATTTTTTTAATGTATGTATTTACTGCTTAAATGTAGTATATTTCCATTGGGTTTACTGACAAGATTTTAGGGAGTTCTTCATTACTGATTTATATATATACATATAGACACATATATGTTCAACAACCCATACTCTTTTTTGCTCCTGTTTCCTAGCATAAAATTATTGCCTTCCCTGGAACAATGAAAATGAAACTGCTTTCTAGACCAATGACTATTCTTTCTTTGAAGAGGCTCTTAATAGGATGCATGAAACATCTGGAAGAATTAAATCAAAGGGTGATGGAATTCCCACTGGAGAACACATGTCAAACAAGAAAAGGAGTCTTGTGGAACAAATGAGATTTTGCCCTGAGAATTAGCAAGTACAACAGCTAAGCTTAGCATTGGATTGAGATGAAAACTCCTAAGAGGCCTATTGATACCCTTTTTAAACCTCCATTGTGACTAAAAGAGAGAATAATTTGTGTAATACAGTCTACAAGCAAAATATCTGTTTTTCCTATTTACAGCCACTATTCAGAGAAATTCCTGAGATCCACAATAATCTACAGGTAGGGAAGATGGTGTGGGTGACAAACTGCATCTAAGAAGCACATCACCATTAGGAGAATATCCAACTATAGCTCTAAATCTGCAGTGAGGAGGGGACCCCAAATATAGTAGATATATTGTGACCTACAAAGAGAAAAATTATCATCTGCAGCTCAGGTTGTTCATTTTGGTGCTTGTGCAATTCGTGTTGCCACACTAAGGCTGAATTTCATTCAGTGTCTTTCTAAGAAAACATTTTATTAAGGAGAAAATTAAAACCAGCCTCAGATACTGATAGTCACAGACCTGTCTGCCTTGCAGCGTCATCTCCTCTCATTCACAGCTGCCAAACCAAAAAAACTAAAATGTGTCTCTACACTAATACCAATTTCTCCAAAACTGTACTGTAAGGCGGTCAGTTAAAGCAATTTAGAGAGTAATTTAATGAGAATATACCTAAAGGATGGGATGCCCTCCAAAGGGAACAGGACAATCTGGGAAGTGGGCCCATGGAAATCACATGAACTTCAATAAAACCAAATGCAAAGTGCTGCACCTGGGTCAAGGCAGGCCCTGGTCTCAATGCAGACTGGGGTGAGCAGATCAAGAGCAGCCCTTGGGGATGCTGGTGGCTGAGAGACTGCACAGGAGCCAGCCCTGGGCGCTTGCAGCCCAGAAACCCAGCTGTGTCCTGGGCTTCATTGAAAGCAGCGTGGCCAGCAGCTCAAGGCAGGGATTCTGCCCCTCTAATCTGCTCCCATGAGACCCACCTGGAGTGCTGTGCCCAGCTCAGGGGTCCCCAGCACAGGAAGGATGTGGACCTGCTGTAGCAAGTCCATGGGGGGGACACCAAGATGCTTGGAGGGGTGAAGAACCTCCCATATGAGGAAAATCTGTGGTAATTGGGTTTGTTGAGCCTGCAGAAGAGATGGCTTTGAGGTGGCCTATATGGGGCCTTCTAGTACCTTAAAGGGAACCTACAAGAAAGATGGAGAAGGACTTTTTACAGGCCATAGTGACAGGAGAAGGGGAGGATGGCTTCAAAGTGGAATACAATAGGTATAAATCGGATATAAGCTGTGGATGCCCCACCCCTGGTAGTGCTCAAGACTAGGGTGAATGAAGTTCTGAGCAAACTGGTCTAGTGAAAGATGTCCCTGCCCATGGTAAGGAGTTGGAACTAGATAATCTTTAAGGTCCCTGACAACCCAAAACATTTCATGATTCTGTGAGAATTATTTTATTTTAGTGAGAAAATAAAATGCTCCTTCGTTCATATTCTAATGGATACCCATACAATCTTTTTCTATTTCTCTCTTTACCTTCCCATAAGTTAAAAGACTTATGGGAATGTAAAGAGAAGTGGTAAAGGAAGACAAGTGCTAAAGAATGGTCAAGACTATGACTGCACTATATTCTTGGAAGAAACAAAGGAAAGTTTCAAAACTTTATTTCTCATTGGTCCAAAGGCAGTTCAAGAGAGCTGCGATGTGGTTTTCCCTTGTTTTTCTGAAGTTTCCTTCGCCCTCACTTAGTGGAGAATGCTCTACTCATGAAAGAGGGAACAAGGTGAACTGACTGCAAGCAGCCCAAGTGATCTTGGACTGGAGATGCATTTAGTGGTTGGATTACTTGATGGTGTTCTACTAAAATATTTTAGCTCTTCTGGATTTATTAAAAACATAACTTGTGAAATAAAAATTATTTTTATTTTGACTACAAAGGGCCTTTGTCTTTCCACTACAGCAGGACTGATTTGAGAGGAAATTGGTCAGTTACTGAAGGTGGTGGGAGATCAGATGTTCTACTGTGGACAACAAAATGTATTTATAGTATTGCATAATGCAAATTGGAGCCCTTCCTTTACCCTTTTGTATCTCATGCAGTGGTTCCCTTGCCCCTCCAGAGAGGCTGTATGATTTATAATTACAAAAGTTTTGATCCTTTTCCATCTCCTGGTCATGTATGGAGGGGGTCACCTACTGCTGTATCCATGGTGAAACAGAAGTTGGGAGTTTATTCAAACCACTCCAATCACTTATGTTGGAGAAAAAAAGATGCACAGTAGGAAATATTTAAAGGATAAAACTGACTTTTGGAATCCCTGTGGAAAATAAGCTTCCTCTGCAGATAAAACAAAGAAAAGTTATTTTTACCACAGTTAAATATTGAAACAATATGAACAGTACTCTGAACTACATAACCTTAAAAGTGAATAGTACAATTTACAGACTTCATCCCACCACATAAATTTCACTGACTACGGATTGCTTAGTACACTGCAGCCTTATGCCTTTTTAGCACACCAGTTTCCCAGACGATCATTCCTACAATCATTCTTTTTTATCCTTGGACAGATTTTCCTGCAGCTATTTTTCATGCAAATTTAAGAATTATTCCTACTTTGTGGATCTGCAGCAGCATGTTGCTGTATTTGCAAAAGTTTCCAGACATGCTGGTTTTCTGCCTTCTTCTTTGTAAGTTCAAATTGTGCCAGAAAGATATGCAGCTTTTCTGTGATCACAAAATTATTTGGGTTTGTCAGCTGTAGTCTGATTTATGTCTCCAGCTTAAGCCACAAATGTGTGTTCAGTGCTAAAAGTGGTGGTAAATAGGTCAGAACTATGAAATTTTTCACTAATGTTTCACCTTAAGAGAATCTTAATGTATTCAAACAATCTAATTTCCTTCTAACTGCTTTATATTTCTTTAATAATCTCTTTTCTTAAAATGAATTGGTTATTTGTTCTGCTGAAAATCAATGGTGGAAAAATGCTTTTTTTCAGAAATATTGTATTTATTTATGTTGGAAACATAAAAGGGCTCCTGTTGTTATGTCTGAAGGTTGTTATCCCAATTTTGAAAATAGTTTTGAACATAATGATCAAACTCTGCTTTTTTTTTCTCATACACAAAGGATTCTATAAATTGTTATAAGTCAAAATCCATACAGTTCATAATAATGAATATTTGCCCTTAGTGTCAGCAGAAGTTGTGTTTAAAATGTACAGACAAGGAAGGCAGCAGCAACTCACAGGGACATTGTTTATAGAATCAGTGCCTCAATTACCAGGTAGTAACACAAGGCATACTTTAAAACAAAGCAGACTGAAACACTGGAGAAGCTTGCAACAATGCAACAAGACTAATTTGGCAATTCAATAAAATGAAACATTACATTTTCTTCTTTGTAAACACCAGTAAGAGTCATGTCAGCTGCCAACAAATGAAGGATCTTAATGTATTCTGGTGAAGTTTCTTTCAACAGAATTTCTGCTTCATAAGTTTTCTAAACAAGAAAGCATCTGAGCTGCTCCAGCATAGAGCTTTTAGAGGCTATCAAATGGCATTTAAAACACACACGCTCTCTACATACCAAACTCTACCCCTCCTTTCCCCTCTGTGTTAATGGTACAGAGGGTCTCCCCATAATTAAACAGAACCCTGAAATCTTGACCATTGTGGTTGCTAAAGATCCCTTGCACTTTTCAGGAGAGGAGGGGCATTAACCACAGTTTCCTCCACAAGTTCCCAGCCAGGTAATTGCCTGCCTAGAAATCTCCCATCCAGCTTCCACTGAGTAAGCTATTTTCACTCACCCTCTTACTGAAGCTGCTGGAGGGCATTGCAGGCATGGGCTGACAGCTGGGCTCTCTCTTAATGCTCTCTCGCTTTGCTGAATATGAAAACACTGCTACCATAACACAATAAAATGAACAAAGTGGCAGGAATATATTTGCCATAAAGTTTAGGAAGAGCAAGTAAGCTAATAAAAGCGTTGGAAAACCAGGCCATTAATCTCTACAAAAAGATACTGCTGTGTAACAGGTTATCCATCATACCAGATAATGCAGATTTGAGGTGAAAAGTTGATGATCCCCAGTTCACACATTCAAGTGAGCACATTTCATCTTTTTTAACTGTGGCAAGGAGAGGAACAGCCTGGACTTATTTCAAATGTCAGCTGTGCAAGTAAGACAAAGCCTTAGAAAGAAAACTGCCATTCACCCAGTTTTATTTTCAGGCATGCTTACAAAACTCTCTTCTGGTTTCTATCTTCTTGTAACTTGATGGGAGCCTACAGGAGACTAAGATGTTCAGACAGAAATTCAATGATGGAGCTCAGAGTAAAATGACACAGCTTCCCACATACACTCCAGAGATATTTAATAGGTTCTGTCATAATCCATATGTTCTCTTCAAAAAATAGGAATAAAAACCAGCTGCCTTACAATAAATTCTAACTGCAGTATGAGTTAATTTTAAACTGATGTAACATTCAGTCAGTTTTCATTTAAAATGACAGTGGATATCTTTGCCAGATAAGTGTGGATTTGTAAAAACAGATGAGGAACAGTAAAATGTTTTTCCTTCAAGACAAATATTTCTTTTTAACGTGGAGCTTTTAGATAATAGGGGATTGTTCAAGTGAAGAAAGACTTTACATTCATCACCATAATGATGTATTACTAAAGTACTGTACTTTTGGACTCAGTTAGGAACCCCTCAGCGATGTGGCAAAGCAGAGATTGCAAATGGTACCTGATGCCAGTTCTAATGGCACAGGCTCTGAAACAACTTGCTGGCACTGGTGGCATCAGGATGGTCAGCACCACTGGGCACTGGTGTGGTGCCTGCAGACTCCAGCCACAGATGTCAAACAAGGGAGGGAAACAGCAGGTTAAATTATGTTTATTTGTTTATTTCTACTATTCTAGCCTGAAAGAATTGCCTCAGTAATGTTCCAAGTGATTTAGAAATTTTCAAATATCACCCCTATGAACAGAAAAAAATAACAAAAAATACAGTTTGGAATAACCAAGATCCACATTAAAAAATACAGCTGGCAACCCACTCATACTCCTCATTCCTACCCTTCTAACTGCTCTCAGCTCCCTAGAAAACCACTAACGACTGAGGAATAAAATAGGCTTATAATGTGTCCCAAAGATCAACAGCTTTGACTGTGCTAGCCCAATAATGCAATCATTGCAGGAGAGGGGTATGGTGTGTCTTGGCACACACACTTGGCAGCAGTATGGCATGTCAGAGTGACTGGGACAGATGTGTCATTGAGGCCCATTCTGATATCTTACAGTGTTCTCAAAATAAGATTTCATCTTAGGTCTCAAAAAGAGCAGATCAGCCAGGTAACTATCCTATATCCTCTTTAGCTGAGACAAAGGCTTTTTCCTACCTTCCCTTTCTGAATTGCTGTCCCTGTTCCTAGAGTGATAACGCCTCAATCCTACACCCTGGTCTTATTCTTGATAGCAAGGCTGATAAAAAAAAAAAAAGAGTTTCAGAGACTGCCTGTACCCAATAAGACAACAGGAATGGTCCCACACAAAAGCTTCAGATTAGATCTGACCAGTCAAGGGAGAAGTTTGGAAGTCATCATTTGCTAGATGAATTGGCCAGCTTAGTGTCCAGGACTGGTCTTAAAGCCATATAATATTAATAACTGTGGAGAAAGAATTAGAAACAGGAAACACAATTATGCCAAAGCTTGACCTTTCCATCTTTTTAAACACCCTCTGTATACCCTGCTGCACTAAACAAAGGTGGTTAAGAACACACACCAGCTTCCATGAAGTGAGAAAAGTAGGGTAGGAGCTTCTTCCGTGAAAAGCATTGTTTCTGAATTCCCATAAAATATGAGAGGAGAGGATAGGAGACCTCTGATAGAGGTTTGTAAGATTAACAAATAGTATTGAGAAACAAAGAGAGGATGATTATTTTGTATAATAACAATGCACTCAATGCAATTATTAGGCACTGCATTTCAAAAAAATCATAGAAGGAATATTTTGAACTAAACCATAGTTAAATTATGAAACTCATTGGGAGAGAATGTTGAGAAGGCCAAAGCCCTGAACTGGCTCACAAAGGGACTAGGCAAGTTCCTAGTGGATAGGTCCAGATACTATTGTTCATGTTTAAATGCAGACTCAGAAAACTCCTAAACTGTTATTTCCAGTAAATTATGAAAATGTACTAAGGGATAGATTGCTTCCTGAAACTTGTGTTACACACTCTGCTCTATTGTAACCAATGGCATCAAAGACTCAGTGCCGGGCTCAACTGGACTTTCAGTAAAAAAACAGAGAAAAAGTCTTCTGTTTCTGAGAGGGATGTGGGGTATAAGAATGAATCTTTCAAATAAGTCATGAACATAAAATGCTAAACCAACTGCAATTTTTAAAAGGTATTTTTGATGGAGAAGCACAAATAGACATGCTGTCACCGAGAAAAATGCCATTCCAAAAATAGTATTTTGTTTTCCCCTTGTGACAGGTAGGCTTAACCTTGACTGGGTGGCCTATCTTAACTTTAAAATAATTGTTTTCCCTCTGTAAGCTTCTGATTATGCAAATGCTATACACATGCTTACCTTTAATCGTATGGATGCTCCCTTGAGAACAATATATCCTACTTTTCCTGTGCTGTGGTAATATGCTATTCACTGTTTTCCCTTTCAACTTTGAGTAAAGTGGACACATCTTGATGCCTTAAGAATTTAGCTTTTATATTTTTCAGATCCAGTACTGCATCAGTGTATATTCTAAACTCCACATAGAGTGTTACTAAGTTCTCTTCACATTTTGGTCAGACAAAACAATCCTTCTAGGCTGGAGAACCAAGGACATCCTCTGCCTCGGGTTTCAAAAAGTATAATCAAAAGGGGGAGGAGCAAACTTGGGGTATATGACTTCATTACCTGAAGCTGTAATTGAAGAATTAACTCCTGGTATGCAAATAGACCAAAGTTATTTCTGTCTAAACATGACCATTGTCCATTTTGGGCAGATAAAGCCCTTAATGGACCTGAAGGCCCTTCATTAAATAAATCTGTTTTTATCCTTTTAGCTTTGTCTGGTCTCTGCTTCTAAGGAAGCCCAAAATAGGCATCAATCTCACATATGGAGAGATGGCCATTATGGTCTTTCAGTGGCTAAGAAATCTACTACAAATCTTTCTAATCAAAATCTCTTATTGGCAGCTTAGTTAATACTGGAGCAGCAAGACTGTGTCAATGCCAACCAAGTGTGAACTCAAATGATGTTATTTATTTGATTCATAAAACAAAAAAGGATTTTGGGGGTTGCAAAGTCAAACTTTGTTTAACTATTGGGCTGGTTAGCAATGAAAAAGAATTTTATTTTCTCTTCCATTTTTTCTTGTGTGTCTTTTCTGTCTGTCTCTCTCTGTCTTTTCTAGGTGCACTGTAACAAATCCATGAATGTTCAGACCTCTGAATCAGGCAGGCCCCTGGAATACACAGGCCTCCTGCTGATCCTTGCAATTTTTTTTCTAGAGAACCACAGAAAAATGTGGTTATTCATGATATTTCCTTGCTTGGATCTATTCAGTCCCTTTGTTACACAGTAATAGAATTTTTGTACTTTTCATAAAGCCTCTTCTGTAGCTAACTCTTATGAGGGTGGAAACTTCTGGGCAGAAGACAGCACATTTCACACTAGAAACTCACACTGATACCTTCCTGAACATTTTGGCACTGCTCTGTAAAATACTACTCAGTCCTTTCCAATGATCTGTGGGCTTGATATAATCAATGTCAGCGAATGTGTTATTGGTAAAGGAAAAAGGAAAATAAAAAGGTAAAAGGCAATCTGAATACACAGTCTTTGTTTGAATGGGAAAAATATCCATTACTTTGACTGGCTACTCTACATTGCAAGTGACTGGAAAGTGCCATAATTTAAATCAGAGTACATTGTTTCTTCCTTGGGTTCCAGGTGTTCACTGGAAGCCTGTTGAATGTGGCTGAAAAGCACACCATTTGAAAATGACTGCGCTGTGTCCCCCTGGTATCCTTTTTCTGAAGTAAAATTTGCAAGTGTGCAAGCATCCTGTAATAGAGTGGAGCACTGCAGGGTCCTGTGGCAGAGAGAGCCAAAGGACTGAACATGGTGGGCATTTAGGAGGGTCATGGCAGGGGGAATGGGATAGAGCTCAGCTCTCCTGGTTTCCTGCATCATCTACTGTAGGTATTGTGTTTTATTGTTTACTGAGATTGTTACTTCCACTTGCTCCAGTTAATTATTTCAGGGGAGGGTGGTAGCCTACACTGCATAGGAAATTGGATTCCTCTTGTCCTTGAAATCTATGAATCTGTGAAACCTATAAAGAAACTCTTCTTTATGTTGTTAGGAGTCTTAACCAGTGTAGGGAACTCTGGATGCACAGTTCTGTGAGGGACAGAGCTATTGAGCTTTGAACACTGCTGTTTCCAGAACATGATGGCTATCCCCCAGGAAAAAATTTAGTGAGAGACTCTGTGATGCTCATATCTCTGTTCTTGTGTCTTACTCACTGAGTAGCAACACTTACCTATCACGTCCCAGGATAATAGCAGCACCCACTCTTATCATTTATGCAGAAACCAGCTGATATCTAAATGTGTTGGCAGAGACGTTGATTTTCTGAGCTTTCCGTGGTGGCCTACGTCCATGCTGATGTGAACATCTGACTCGATAAAAGAAACTTTCAATTTTGATTAAGAAAAACCACATGAAGAAATGTCAGATGGTATGTGGAGCCTGGCCCATGCCTGTTATGAGAATAGACTCCTGCCCTTGAAAATTCAAATGAAAATGTTTATAAGGAAGTTGGTAAGGTAGAATAAATCCCTCTAATTGAGTAACCTAATCTTTCAAACAATCTTTCTCAATGCAATGCTATTTACTTTGGATTCAGAGTAAAAAGGGAGTTAAAGGACCAATGGGGCCTTAGGTTTCCCAGTAAAGTGGTGGCATTGTAGGAAAGGGGCAGAGTATGAGATGGTGTTTATGGAATATAAATATCTATTAATAAAGCATGAAAAGACAGCTATGCAGCGCTGATCACTCCCTCACTGTGGGAATTCCTGTGGAAGCACAATTCACATAACTTTTCACTCCTCTGTCTAAGGCAAGATGGGATTAAACGTGGTTAGAAAACTCCTCACATATAAGGGGTAGGAAGACAGAGAGGAGGCAGCAATTAGCAGCTGCCCCTACCAAAGGAGGGCCTGCAGAGCCCCAGAGGAAAGCTTGAGAACTGAGGAGAGCTCGCTGAGCTACTGAGCTGTACATGCTGAAATTCCTTACCTTTAAACTCCTGCATTGTAAGATATTTGGATGTTCAGGGGCTGGAAACTCCTACAGGCAGCTCCAGGACAGAACCTTGCTTTTCCCTACTCTCTCTTGCAGCCCTCTGCCCCAGCAGTACCTTCATCCTCACTTCTCACCTCTCACACAGGACATACCTAAAAATACACAGAGAGGAAGAACACAGATTGCCTGCATTTCTTCTCCCTGTAACACTGACTTTGGCTGCTCTCCTTGTATTCTACCACATCTGATCATCTCTGTGTGCTTCTATATTTTGGTATTCCACTTTACATTGCTTAATGAAATTGCTGTCACTGACTGCAACCATCTGAGGCCACAGAGGAGAGGGCAGTCAGTCTATGGTCAGCTATGACAGGGGAGTAGACAGCTTAAATTTTTATTTTTAAGATCCGAGGAGGTATTATTTGGGAATGCTTTGTGGTAAGGAGAAGGTAAGCAAGAGATTCTTCATTTACTTATGCCAAGACCTGGACTGCATTTAGCTTCCCTTTCCCTAGTGCTGTGAGTTTGGGCCATGCACTTAAGCCTGTAGAGATATTCTAAATTTACACCAGTGTGAGGGTATCTTGACTGTACATATTTATTAGTGATTGTTAGCCACAGTTTAATTTTAAATGCATTAATATCACCAAGCCTTTTGTTTGACCACCCACAGTTCACAGCAGAATGGAAGTAGTGGCTTATTTCCTACCCCAAAATCTGACAGATGCTTAGGTAGATAAGTACTACGTATACACTTCAGTCTGTGTTCCAGTACTACTTTGATATTAAAAACATTAATATCAAATCAGGTCTAAACAATGTGAAGCCTACCTTACAATAAATATCTGCCATGAAGCTATAAGGATTAACTGACAACTAAGTATTTGTTTAAATTGCCTGCCAACAGTGTTTTTTCTTCTTTGAAAAATCCAACATGTGCATAACATCTTCTGTAAAGTCTGGATGGCTCTCTTAAATGGAAAATGCACCCTACTGACCTCATGTGAAAAAGCAGTTTGGACTAATATAAATTTACTGCAAAGCCATTTAAATTTCCTATCTGTTCTTTCTGCACTGTGTTTACTGAATGTGACAAGTTTAAGTAGATCTAAAGTGGATAATACTTTTCATCACATTGTTGCTTCAATTGTAGCTGTTCAAACTTCTGGTTAGTTTCCAAAATGAGAAGAAAAACAGTGTACAATATAACTTTGAAAATATACTTACTCAAAGTTCTGTCAGGCAGCAGTCTTCTGCCTAAACAATAAGAAACCATTCATAATGTATGTATTCAGTAATTCTGTTCACACAATAAGTTGTCCTGTGAATTTGAGAGATCCAAAGAGACTGTGAATACTCTTGTCCACAGCAACAGATGCAGCTGTGAGGAGGAGGCTGGATCTGTCTGGTCAGTCTGTGTGAGCACCAGTCACAGTTGTTTTCCTAAGCTTGTTGCATAAGTTCCTGGAGGATGTAGGCAGCAGGTGACCTATTATCTTTGAGCAAAGACAAATTGATTTTTAGGAAGCAACCCTTTCTCCTCAAAGTCGGCAAAACAGGTAGGTTTGGAGGTGTTGTGGGTTGCAGGCATGGTGATCCCTTATAGACTTTCCAGCTTGAGGCTTTTACTCCATCTTTATTAAAAAAAAAACCAAACCAGCTGGTTCATTTCTTTCTCAGATGAATATTGGAGAATCACTGCTTCCAGTCATTCATATGGAACATGCAGAGTCAGTGTGGCTCCTGTGGGAGGGATGAGTGAGGGGGGTCATGGCTTGGAAGAGTTGTGGGGGACATGAGCACCACCTTCACTTGCAGCATCCACCATGGGGTCAGATCTTACAGGGATAGGCCTGAGTTCTCTATGAGAAGAAAACAGATAAGTGGGCAGTCAGAGAAGGAGAGCGCTCTCAGAATGGTCACACTGACTTTGAACTTCTTAAATTACTTTATTTTTTCCTCAGTAGATTATATGAACACTAGGGTAATGTCAGAAATATCACATTTCAGGAATATTGGGGGGGGGGGGGGGACCGCTTAGATTGTTCTTTAAATGTAAAACTAAAATCTCCAGTAATGGGGAAAGAACATTAGAATATCTATACCATAAGAAGAGAAGCAAAGTGAATTTTAAATTTCTGTATCAATTAATAATCTGGTATTTCAGTGTAGAAGCTTTTAATGATTTTGTGCAAAACTTATTATGCAAATGTCTATACCAACAATGGAAAACTAAAAATTGAATGCCAACAACCAAAACAAGTATGCCTTTATATGTAGCATATTTATTCTTCAGTGTACATTTTTCTTCTGAGTTTTCCTGAAATATTTGAGGCATCGTATATGGTATTAATTTTATCTTCATGGAAAAAAGTTCTTATTTCCATTTCAATCATCTATGTTCCTGTTTAAAATTAAAAATGTCTGATCTAGTTAAGGTTCTGTCATTTATAAACATATCAAACATCTAAGATAAATATATGCAAATGAAACTCTTCATAATCTGTCAAATCACCTGATAATAAAGCTATCTTATCAACACATTCTTTCTAAAATCCAGCTGATTGATTGGTTTCCTTGTGTAACCAGAACAGTGAGAAACTCATGATGTGGTCACTCATGATGAATTTCACAACTGGAAAAGCCTTGTTGAAAAATCCTTTAGTGTTTTAGATAAATTCAACAGCTGGAACTCTCTGCTGCTATTGCAGCTGCTATTTTGAATAATTATTTGGACTATCAAAGCAGTTAGGAACAATGACTATGACTGCATTTTATGTGAGGAATCCCCACCTTTTCTGTGCCCTAAAGAACTCACAGTCCAACTGCAAGACAACAATAAATGAGGTTTGGCTACATGGCTCACTTCTGGGAGACATCCCAGAAAAGAAGAGCTTTGAGGAAAGACTCGGAGAAATCTTTATGGGGAGATGGAGACAAAATTTTGCTGTTTCTGGAAGAAAGCATAGAATTTGCTTAAAAATGTCCCTGACTGATGAGATTACAATTGCATACTGCTGAAGGAATCGATTTAGTGGTGAAAGAGATGGATAAGTAGGCTGGAAGTAGGGTATGATGGCTTTGAAATTGAAGGTAAATATTCTTTTTTCATATATTTTAAATAGAAGGGAGTAACCCCATTGAAGAATCTATGCACTCATAGGGATTAATGAAACAGATTATCGCAATAAGGTATCCCAAAAAGCTGTGGTGGCACTATACATTATCTAGGCTAGAGGAATGACAATTATAACAACCAAAGAGAGAGCTTGAATGACTCTTTGGCTATCCGGCTAATTTTGAAAGCCTATTAGGACTGCCATACAAATAAAGCATTGAGGTTAGACATGATCTTGAGAGGGAAGTAGAAACTGCAACTTCAGGAGCATCTGATTGTCTCACAGAAATCACAGAGTATTGAACTATTGTCCTTAATTTTATTTAACCTGACTGGCAGACAAAGTGAAGCATGTGGTTCCTTTTAAAGTCCCAGGAAAAACCTAGCTTGCTAGGTACATGCAGGTGATGTAAACTAACAAAAATGAGTTTTGATGCCTGGGAGCAGAGGTTTAAAAGTCTTCCAGCGTAAACAAGAGCATTGAGATAAGAGCAGCTCTAAGGTGAGGAGTGGACATTCAGAGCAAAACAGGCGGTCTACTCAGCTCAGTATAGAAGAAGGTTAACATTTTATTTGGTGGCTTCTAACTGGGTACTCTTGGTATGTTATTTTGGCTTAGTAAGAAATAAAATATTTCCAATCTGATACTGAAAATATTGTGGTAGCCTAGGAACTTCTCCATATAATTGGCCTAGTGCTAGATATGTATAGGCTAGCAGATGGCAGAATGACTGCATATACATTATATACATGTATTACTTCTTGGCATGGTGAGTTTATGGATTAAGCTTCCTAAGAGAGAAAATAATCTTATGCCCCTGCCAGACCCTTCTAATAGACAGAAATGGGAGAGAAAAACATCTGACTACATAAAATAGGAAAAGATCAATACCATTATTATATCTAGTGTAGAATGAACACAGAGGTGGAGAGGAAAGAAGGTCTGAGTATTCAATTAAATGAGGTGAAAAGACAACTGGAACTACAGAGGCAGATAGAGTTTGTTTTGGTCACTGGCAAATCTGGCATCACTGAAGGATATCTCTGAGACAAATATGAGAACTGAATGTTAGAAATGGGTAATTTCATTGAAGAAATTAGTCATTTATTGCTGAAAAAAGAAGTTATAGGCAACAGATGACTGGGAGGAGACACAGCTAGGACAGGTTACCCCAACCAACGAACCAACCAACCAACCAACCAACCAACCAACCAACCAGATATTCCAGTTGATATTCTCAGTACATGAAGTTGGAGAAAGAAGGAGAAAGGGAGTACTTTTGGAGTGATGGGGTTTGTTTTCCCAAGTAACAATTGCACATGAGGGAGTCCTCCTCTCCTGGAGATGGCTGAACACCTGGGTGCCCCCTGGAAAGTAGTGAATTATTCTCTTGTTTTTATTTCCTTTGTATACATGACTTTTGCTTCTCTATTAAACTGTCTATCTCAATTCACAAGTTTTCTAGCTTTTACTCCTCTCATTCTCTCCCCAGCCCTGCTGGTGGGGGAGTTGGTGAGCAGCTGCTTGAGGGGCTTGGCTGCTGGCTGGGGTTAAACCACGACAATATGCCATTGGACCTGTTATCATAGTAAGATGCAACCTCTTAAATGACCAGATCTGCCTAAGGTTGAACAAACACATTGAACAGAAGCAGCTGTTGTGTTAAGGAAAAGAGCCTTCTCCAGACAGATTTCCTGTTCTGCTCTTCCTCAAGGCACAGTGTGCTCTGACTCCACACAGGGCTCGTGAGTCGTGTGGCTCCTTAACAGTAAGCAAAGGAAGAAAGTGAAGTCCTCTAGTCAAAGAAATAACCAAACCTACTGCCTTCAGTGATTTCTATAGCACGTTAAAGCCGGGTTCAAATGTGCTTGCAAGTTTTCAAGAAAAGAGTCCTTGCATTTTGTTAATTTGACTCTCCCATCTTACCAAAATCATCATGTCAAATAAAGAACGTAGAAACTACTATAGCTTTTGGCCAATGGCTAATTAAAATTTGATTAAAACAACACAACGTAAAGGATATCTCTTTGTGTCATGTACAGATTATTCACCACTCACTGCTGCATTGCAAGTGTGAATTTGGGGGAAATAGGGCCGTTTTTCAGCTGCAGAAAAGTGGTACTTTGGGATACCATCCTACTATCCCTAAAGGCGTTAGGGATACCGTCCTACTGTGATCTGGCAGTGTGCACTCTTGAACTCAGACCAGAGTCAGGTTTCAAGTTAACGATGTAGAAAAACGTATTTGTATTTAACTCATATCTGGAAAGTCCATATATGAGTGAATCAGGTATTACCAAACCTTGGTAAGTGGCACTTATGCACCAAAGTTAAGCACATACTCAGGCTTTGCCCTCCCCACTCTAATTCACTTTTGAACTCCGTAAACTGTACCGGCTCTGGTGTCACCCAGGAGGGTATGAGTCAGAAATAAACCCAAACTCAGTGAAGCACAGTTCTACAGTGGTAAGAGAAAAGTTACTCTTCCTCAAATGAGCATGCACATTGACATCCACATCCCTGTGGTTTAAATATTTTTTCTAGGAATGAATGATTACTTTTTTCCTTGATTCAGTCCAGTTTTGCTGATTAAAACCAACCTTGAGCGTTCATTGCACAAAGGCGCAGGAACTTTACAGAGGCTGACATTATACTTCTCATTATTATGAATTATATTTTTGTAAGAAACGGAACAGAAAGAAATCTCTTCAATATAAAGACATCATATTTTGATTGCCCTACTCTTAAAAGATTATCTGGAGAAAAATAATGTCCCAAGTTTTGATACTGGAATAAGTGTTTTGTATTGCTTTTCTACTCCAAGGAAGGAGCAAACATTAAAATAAGGAAACTGGAAACTAGAATATTTAAATTGCTCAATAAAAAGAACAAAACCACATTTCTTGAATAGACCTATTGTTCTTTAAAATGAGAGGGAAAAGGCAACTACCATAACTATTCACTGCTCTCCGCAAAAGTACAATATTTTTTCATTACAGAGAAAATCACTGAAAGGATTTAACTTAAAGTATTTTAATTTCTAAAACCAGACCATTTTCCTACCCCCTGAAATAAAAAGCTTAAGAATTATATAGGAGCTTAATTTGTTATATGAAAAGACTTAACCTCTTTGTCTCTAGAGAATTCTCATTTCTCAGGCTATTGATGTTCTATTTAATATACTCCAAACAGCGTACATGAGCAGGCATGTTAACTTTTTCTTACACATTATTTGGGGACAGAAGTTAAGCATGTGGTGGCTATATCTTAAATCAGAGCTCTCATAAAGTGTCAAAGATGATTTTGTCATTCTTTCAGACGCGTTTTTGCCTTCCTATTTCAGTGTTGGATTGTGGGCATCTTTTGCATGGGCGAACAAAGGTAGGGAGGAACAAGGACAGTCATCTTTGTGTGGCCCATACAATTGTGCTTACTTAGTTTAAGGAAGGAAGTGAGGTCTGTGACCTTGCCTTGCTCCACACTGTGGAGGGTACACCATCCTAAAGGCAAACATTAATTGGAAGCCTGTTTTAGTTAGGAAAGGAAAGAGACAAAAATTGGGTTTATGTGAAGGAAACAGAGGAGAAGCCAAGGGGAAAGCCAGGGGGATGGGTGCTGAGTGGGAAGTGCTGAGTGTAATATCTGTATTGCTCAGAACTGTGGGACTGTGCTGAGGGCAGACTTTGAACATGATGTACAAGGACACCACAACAACAGCCAATTTTTTGAAGGACTGACAGTGTAAAATTCTTGGCTGCAGGACAGCTCTCGATGGATTCAAAGAGAGAAAAAAATGGGGTTACATTCATTGCAGTCCAGGGCATACAGCCCTTACCATCTGATACATTTTTAGACAATATACCTTCAAAATGGGTATTTGACAGATGTTTTCCACTCCCCTTGTCTGCCTGCTGACCAGCATCCTGCTCAGGTAATGGGTACTCCCCATCTGCCCCTTCTCACTGGGCGCAGCTGCTGTTCCATAATTCCCCTTTATGTACCCTTCTCTTGCCATTGCTGGAAATAGTAATTAAACCCCATCACAAGTCTACTTTTTCTTTTTTTTTTTACTCCCTGGTTCTGGTTTTGCTGCTGCTAGCTCTTCATTTACTCTGGAAAGGATTTTCAGACCCAAGTGTCCTTCAAGATATATTATCTCTTAACTGGAATATTATCTGAAGAAGTCATCTGTTTTATTGTCCCTACCTAATATAATCATCCCCAACTACACTTGCACATCTGTTACGTATTTATGTGTTAAGGGTTCCCCCTTGCCCCAAAGTGACTGAATTTAGAGATATTCTGCAGGTGACAAGTTTGCATGCTACAGAGGCACAATGAGGTGTGAACAGTTCAACTGCCAGCAGGGAAGAAAAATTATTATAACCTGCATCATTTAGAAAGCTTTATGTTTGGAAATAATATAATCTAACCCCAGCCTTCCAGGTAATTAATTGGTGGTAAGGAGCCAATAGAGGAAGTGGATGACTTCTGGTACTCATACACTTTATTTTACTTCCCACATGTCTACATCATAACCAAAATCATCTGAACATAAAAGATTCTCCAGCATCTTCAGAAACATCAGCGTGCCTCAGTAAAATAGCTGAACCTTGACTCAGCCCCTTAGGAATTGTTATAAAACCATTTTTGTGAAATAAAGTAGAAGGATGGGTGGGAAAAAGAAAAACAGATTTTGTCACTCCCGAAGTATGCTCAGATTCAACCTTCACTAACCCCATTGTGTAAAACATACCGAAAATTATTAAGAGAAAGCTTGCAAGTGTAAATATACTTATTCTCAATGAAATCAACACCATCAAACTGATTTGTAACTATTCCCTTAATACTGCTATAAACTTTACTGCAGTGAAAACACTGGCTATACAGATTGCTTTCCTCTTCCTCAGGATGTGTTTCACCTTTGTGGCATTGCCACTATAAATCTCATGGTCCAACAACCCCTTGTCTGCAAGTGATTTCAAGCACTATCATAAAAACGAAACAGACAGACTTAATTTGAGTTCCAGACTTAAGGAAACTCAACTAAAATATTAGCATAATTTCGCTGAAGACGGAGGAAATTGTTAAAATATGTGTATTAGAGAGTGTCTGCAATTCAATACATCTCTTAGCTGGCTCTTGGGTGCCACCCAGTGATTGATTTAACAGCAGTTTTGTAATGGTGTCTGTGGTGCACCACAGGCCATGTTAAGAAGCAGCACTGATCACAGGAGATCAGAATCAAGAATGTTAGGAAGTATAAGAGATTCACGACATGTTAAATCTGAACCTGTGAATAATAAGTTCTGTCTGATGGATTTAGTGCTTGGAGAATTTCTATGCTGAACAATACTCCTATTTGTTTCACATGGGGACTGACAGATTCAGCAACCATTGTGCATGTTTCTTCCTGAAGGAAATTGGGGAGGCTTGTAGTATTTTGATTTTTTGTACTTTATTTCTTTGGAAAATATGTAGTTATTGTTTTAAGATAATAGTGGTGCTCTGTTTTCCACCAAAATAAAAAAATCATTTTCATGCAGAAAGAGTACATGTTTTTCTGATGAACATTCTTTTAAATAATGTAAAACCACTGGAAAAAAAATTCCTAGTTAAATACTGAAAGAGGTGTGATGGAAAGCTGCTAAAATAGCTGGTCTCAAAATTGAGAACTCCTTTCCAGTGATACTATGTGAGAGTATGATGTTGTCCCAAGGAAAAGTGATGCTGCCCTAAATCACAAGTCTTTACAGGCAATTGTTGACAACAATTTAGAAATATTGATGTGAAAAAGATTTCTCCTACAGAGAACTACCTAATCCCACAGAGAAAGCACAATGATTTCTACTGCCAGAGTCAAGAAGACTAGTATATTTTGAAGTGGAAGAATTGAAAGAGTCCCTCTCAAAGCATGGCTGATTCATCAATACTGAAGTTTTAATTGAGGGTAAGATGTATTTCACAAAGTGAGGCTGCTACTGAAAAGAGGATGGTTCTGGTCCAAAAATGATTAGGTGAAAGAAGTGGAATTAATTACCAAAATGGGCATTCCTTGTCTTGAAAGTTATTGTTCCTTTGAGTTGGAGAAAAGGTTACACTGGGACAGAATAAAAGTGTTTTACCCTGTCTCAGCACAATGTCTGGCTGCTGTGCTACATACCTGCACCTCTGCAAATCTTTGCTAAAATGCTTTGCAGAAGCTTTAAATTTTATGTACACTCTCCAACTTTAAACTGAAAATCTCTTCTCTTTCTCTTATATTTATGCTAGCTGGGGTAGGTAGAAGTTATCAAATTAATAAGTCAATTAAGTACATATGAATGCCAGGAAATGAAAGATTATGGCCCTAATTTCATATACCATAAAGCAGCACGTTCTTTGTCGTTTCTTATAAGGCTTAACAGAGTTTATTGGTTAAGGAGACAATTTTATCTACAGATTTAGCATTAGATAACATTTTTGTGAAGTATTTTTCATTACTGAAGTCAGTTTGATGGAATAAAAAAGAAAATGTGTTTTGAGTAGACTGGTAAGAGACCAGCAGGTTCAATGTTAGCACCTTCCCCTTCCAAGCAGAGAGGGAGGTTTGAATTGAATACCTTTGGGCTGCAAAGAGAGAACAGGATTCTGTCAGCCTAATCTCATTATACATGTAGCCATTACAGTCAAAATGAGTTTCCTCTGCCTTAGTTTAGGTTGGAGTAAAAGTCAGTTCTCAGAGGAAAAGGGTCATTACACTAAGGTAGTAAGTTACTAAATTGAGCTTCTTATTATACTGGGGTATACACATTTATGTTTTCTTTAACCGTAGGGAGTTGAGATAAATAATTTGGGCCTTGTTTAGTAATTGGAGTTGGACGTTATGTTCTGATTAATTAAAAAAAAAAGAATAGACAATAAAATGATAAAATGAAATATATAAAATGTTAATTGTACAATAAGTGGTTTGGGACCAAGATTTTGTTCAGAACACTCCCACACTTTGAGAAGATGCAGCATTAAGCCAGCAATTTGTGGCTCAGGCTCATCTTAAATGAAGTGAAATGAATAAATATATGTCATAGGAATCAATATTCTTATGGCCACGATCCTACAAACATATGTGAATAATTTCGTGCATGTGAGTTCAATTAGATTATTCATATGCACAGTGTTAACTCAGATATCCAAGTGTTTGCATTATTGGAATCCTAGTTTATGGATGCTCACAAAGAGCCAAAATCTACAAGGAAAATCTCAGATGCCACAAATGTTCATGCAAGTGAGTATTTGTGCAGAGGAATACAGTACTTTTATACTCACAGTCATGAAGTTTCTCAGAGGCTTCTACACAACACTTCACAAATCAAGAAAGGCCGATTCTCACACGTTGCATTTTTTACATGCTTAAATAATTCATTTGATTGAGCATAATTAAAAATTAATTGTTTTGATGGCCAAAGAGAAGGCTTTTATTAAATCTCTAATGGATTTGATATGTCATTCTTAAATTTTAGCCAATTCACATGAATTCCAAATATCTTTTTATTTTTTCCCTATTTGCATCAGTCTGTAAGAAATTTTGAGACATCCCAACCTAGATTCAGTAAACAGAACTGATGATGAATGAATTCTTAATTCAAATGAATACAACATTACCCAGCAGTGGCTGACTACTGCAGCCAACCTTTCCATACGTTTTTGCAAATATGCAGAAAATTGCAACATCATGATGAAAAAAGTTATTTGAAAAATTAATCATATAAAAGTAACTGTGACATGGTGCAAGGTGAGCTGTGTAAGAGTTGAGGCCCTGGCCCAGGAGACCTGGTTACAGGTACAAAAGTAATTTCCAGGCCAATGTAAGGAAAATAACATAATTTCTTGTCTTTTTCTGTCTTTCTCTGAGAAAGGTAGGCATAGAAGTCTTTTCTATCATGTGAGGGTAAAGATCAGAGGCTGAAAGAAATTCTTTCTCTTCTCTTCAAGCAGGTGAACAGTGCATTTGTCATTCAAGAAACAGTCAAAAATCCTTTAATTAATGAGGAAACAATTAAAAAATAGCAACTAAAATTACAGGCCACATAAAAGTGCAGCCAAGGGTGCAAACTAATGTTTTCTGAATTTTGAGTCAAAAACCAAGGATATAGGGAGAATGACTGTATATCAGTTAAGTGACATTTTGTGTGTGACAAAGAGAAGAAAAACTTGTAAGGCCAGGAAAGAGAGCTGAAACAAGTCCTGAAAGTGGCTGACAAATGAAACATTTGAAGGAGTTTTTTAGTTAGGTCCTGGCTCAAAGAGGTACAGAGCTCTCTTAAATAAAAAAAAAATCTTTGCTTTGCTCTTTGGCCATTGTCTGCAAGGATAAGGGACTTTTCACACTATTTGAAAGTGAACAAAAATTAACGGATTCTAGTACAGAATCATAGAATCATATTATGTCCTTCTCAAGTGAAAAAGAAAATGCAAGAAATTAAATCTGAGGTAGCCACACAAAATGCAAATGATGTGTCAGATTTAAGAGGATGTAAGAGCCCATACTCTATGAGGCTGTGCTGCAAGAGTATTTACCTGTGGGATGACCTCTGGCTCAAGACAAAGTTGGTAGCTGTGTTCCTACATTACTCATTGTCCACTCAGTCACTGTTGAGAGTCTTCAGTCCCTCTGTCCTGGCAGGACCAGGTTAAAGCTGTAGAAAACTGAATGAGGAGGAAGCTTCCTCCTGTACAGGGCAGTCACCCGCACTTCTTGGCTGCAGTGTCTCACCTCAGCCACGTGTAACTTAAAAAGGTGTGATAAAGATACTGTAAATTCCTCAGCAAAATATGCTTTAGATCAATGTGTTATTGAATCATTGTTTATCCTTGAGAAACACTATGTTAGCAAAAAACTTTCCCCCTATCTCTCCAACATCTGCAAACTAAAAATGCTGAAGTCTTTTTTTCCTTGCTCAGTTTTTCAAACTAATATTGATTTTACTTCAGCTAAAAATAGTTCAGTGGGAAAATGTCATTCAGAGGTGCCAGCTGACTAAAGAAGAAAAAGGATAACATCTCATAAAACACAGAGTAGAACTGAAAATTAAATTTTGATATTAGTCTGCTACTCTCAGTGGATTATGTTAAATTTTACATGCAAGGAAGCATGTATGATAAAATGTTGCTATGATTCATCTTAATTCTACAACTGAGGAAAATTTTGTTGGAAAGACTGTTTTTAAAACTGAAAAAACAGAGAGATTTATTTTAGTTTTGTCTACCAAGATCCATACATTTCATGGTAACTTTGCAGTAAAGCATACTAAAAAGGCACCAAATTCAATAGAGTCTGACTCTCACTCAGACAGTTTTTGGGCTAGCCTGAGATATATTTAAAGCAATGCTTATTTTACTAGAACACCACACTGCATCCACTCCTACCACATGAGATCAAAATTCTTATGCCATTCAATGTTGTCAGTGTTGTCTATTGAAACCTTCTTCCACAAAAATGTCCTTCCTTTTAGAAATAAGGTTTTCTTACTCCAGCTTCTGCAGCCTGCCTTGCCTTGGATAGTCCCTTTTCTGGAAGTGGGCCAATGAACCTTGCTCAAAACAGGACATTTTCTCTACTTGGAACAGAACTGTGAACAAAATGAAGTTCACTGTTGAGGCCATTTCAGTGAAGAGGTTCCCAGAAAGGTGCTGTGTACCTTGACTGGCTGATGCTGTGTTTGCTTTGCCTTTTCAGCTTTCTCCCAGGAAGAGAGTTTAGGCACAGAGTGTTATTTGGGTACAGTTTTATTTGCTTCATTGTGCACAAGACTGCATCTCTCTGACATTAACTGTGGTAAGATTGAAGGAACCTACACTGGAGGTAAATAGAACAGCATAGGGCCATATTTTGCAGTCTTGAAAGGAATTTTTTTCTTCCTGCAGATGAGTTTTACTCCTCTGTAGAAAGTTATGCAGTTTTGAGATATGGTTTTCTTGGCAATTATCTTGTGCAAAGCAGTGCTTGAGATATGAGGAAACAAGCTTACTTAAAAGCTTATGGATATGTGCTGAGCATTTGAAATAATAAGTATCTTTGTTTTCCTGGATAGTCTGTGGGAACATAATGTCTGTGTGGATCACATCAAAGATATGCTAAATTTACTAATGGCTGTGGCTACTGGGTCCTCTAGCTTTCTGGAAATTGTCCAGAGCTGAATACTTAGGAATGGCACCAGTATAGAAAGTAACTTCACATAATACTGCTCTCTCTCTTACAGCTTCTGGAAATTTACTGGTTGGGGATTTCCTGAGCTGAAAGTTGAATCTGTATTGTTGTACTTGGGAACTGTTGACAGACTTTTATGCACATTTTTTCTATCTAAATATTAAAATATTCCTATTTTTTATATTTACTGTGTCCTGCAATAATTGAACACAAAAAAATTTCTTCTGAGATTGCTTATTTTAAAACTTCTGACTGGTCATTTCTTTGTGTGCTCAATCTTTGGCGTCAGGAAGGCTCTCTGGAGAGAAGAAAATAACCCCTATGTTCTTCTACCAGCCAATGTTTTTTGAGTTTATTTGAGCTCCACATTTAGTTTTAACTTGTGCATTATTCCCATAGACCTGGCACACATCTGTAAATTAGGAGATGTACAAGCAAATGCAAATGGAGGGAAAGTTCATGTTGCCCAGACATCAATTTAAAGAGTAGCATCAGAGATTCTTTGTGATAACAGATGGATTAAATGATCCATCCTTAAACTTGCAAGATCATAATCCATTATTAAAATCCCTTGTTGAAATTAATTTTATCATCTGAAATGCAGAGCATCCTCCTAAAGACATCAGAGAGAAAGAAATCTACATCTTTCCCCAGTCTTCTTGGTTGAAAAGTGGATGGGCAATAAGAAAATTTCTCCTCACTTTTCAAGGTTGTCCCACCTCCAAAGGCAAGCAATGCCTTTGTGACAGTTCAGGCTGGTGTGATAGGAATATTTTGGTTCTGCTTGGGCCAATCTATGTAGTTCTTTAAAAAAAAAAAAAAAAAGAAAGAAAATTATTGCTGAAACAGATTTTTCTTTGTTTATGACATTTTCTTAGTATGCATCACTGTGTCAAGTCTCTCTTTTTGATGTCACCAACTCTGTATGAATTAAATGTGTCTTTCTTTGGAAAAACTCTACTGGTTCTCATCCAAACACTGATTTGCTGAGTATATATGTATAAGGAATGTAAGTGTATAAGTAATGTCTTCAGTTACTATTTGAGAAACTCTTCTATTGTAAATGTGTTGGAATAAAACCTTTCATTTATAGGTATCCTCTGTAATATGGCCCTGGTAAATGCCTAGCTAGTAACTGAGACCAGACCACCCACTAGCTCAACACAATGACTGAATGGCTGACAAATACTAGAGACGTGCAAGGAACAAGTCTTATTTCTCTCTGCAGATCTTAAAATCTGCCCAGTTGTCTGTCCTCTATGCTTTTTTTTGCCACACACCATTCAAAACTGGAAAAAGTTTTCCATTAACTCTAATCCCACAAACTGCCCAAGCATTATTGACAAATGCTTTCAAATGTAGTGGCAGTGCTGAGGGTGAGTATTGGCTACTTCCAGAGTTATATTTATTCTTTTGTTTCTGAATTTGAAGACAATAAAGAATTAATTTTAAAAAAGTCACATAACTAGAATGCAGCAATGGTGTAACTCTTCACCATACTATCAATATATCAGTACCTGTATTGAGAGGATTAAGTAACATTATGGAAAAATCAATACTGGCTCCAATAACTGCTAAAATCTACACTGGACCTTTTTCTATTTGTGTTAAACTCTGGTAGCCAGATAAAGTAGCTTCTTTCACTCATCTCCTACTCCAACCAAAATACCTTCTACTTCACCCTGATGTAGGGTGTAGCATACCAAATCAATGTGACCAACTCTATGAAAATATAGTATACAAGAATGCAGAAAATAATATACTGTGTTTAAAGTTGAAAAGGTAATATACATATGAAAAGTGAGGTTAACATTCACAATGACATTTCAACAGTATTGAGATGGATGAGAAGAGTTGAATGTTTAGCTAATCAGATATCCAGAATACCCATCCTTTTAAATGTTTCTGTAGCGAATTCTGCTGATTGGAATTCTTAAGTCCATTTGTTAGGTTTTTTCTTCAGGAAGCTCTACAGACTATTTTATAATACAGTATCACAGGACTGGAAAATTGCTTAAAAAGGAAAGGTCAGCACTTTACAGCACAACTTCATTTGCATATGTTTAGAGTCTAAATGTTTGCCCATAACACGTGTTCAAGAGTGGGGGCCTTTGTATGACCAACCATACTGAAAGTTTGGAGCTTTTCAGTCCACATTTAGGAACAGAAGCAAAACACTGCTTGAGGTTATGTCTTTTTGTATTCCCTGATACACTTGGGTACACATGAAGAGAATACAGAGTTAACATGGATCTGCATATTATAGAATAAATACAAAAATTATATAAATTGATGGCCAATGGTTTATTGAAACAGCATTAAAATAAATGAAAACAGACAAATGTTTATCTGCTGAATGATATTGAAAACTTGCACCTTTGAATGTTTTGGCTGCAAAGACTGACAATGATAAATCTCTTTCCAACAGCTGTGGACAGCTGTTTAAGTCTGGGGTCTAGAGAGCTTAATTGGGGAAGTGTGTTATAAAATTAAAGTGCCAATGGCTCATTAAGTTATGTGATGACTTTGTGTGGCAGGCCAATAATGCTGCATTCCAGGCTTTGGGAAAGGACATGCCTAACTCTCTGTTAATTAAGGGCTTGCTGAAGAATGCAGGTTTGCCAAACTGCAGTGTTTTCATAGGAGAGCATCTGGGAAAGAAGACTCAGAGGGATAAGCTATTCACAAGAGTTTATTGCAGCTAGAGCAGACTTCTACCTCTTTATATCCTGATGGCTAGGCATGTTTACCTTGTTTATAAACTACTGGGATACCTTAGATGCAGAGAAAGGACTTTCAGACTTGCTTTGATAAATAACCATCTCTCTGAAGTGAGTAAACTATTACCAATAGACACAAATATAAAAAACTCCACCCAAACATTAATATTTGCCCACAACACAGAGAAAAAGTTTTCCAGGGTGACTAGAGGATTAAAAAACAAACACCTAGGAGAAGTGCAGTGAGGTGGAGGAGGTGAAGTATATTACAGCCATAAGGATTATTTGCAGGAATGTGTTGTCATCTTTTAAATAGTTTAAGTTGATTTGTTTATATAGCAGGATTTATATTTGTCTATTTAAATCTCTAGTGAGCTACAAAAAAAGGTGAATGACCCTTGCCAGCAATGGTGTGGGTTGTAGAATGGGGACAGGGGGACTGCCAAACTGGAATTAGCTTGCAATCTCATTGCAAACATGCTAGCTATTGCCTGTGCTAAGCGCAACCAGCTTCACACTCCCTCCTCTCTGTAGGGCTTAGAGGGCCACCAAACCTGGGCCAGAAGATTTTCCCTGTCACTGTCAGACTGCAAGGCCACAATTACCCATAGCAATTTGGTTTAGACACAGACTGGGACATGTGGGATCTCAGCACAGCAGTCCTGGTGTGCTGAGACACTGAGACAACCCTTGGGGGGCTAGGAGGTCCTGGAACGTGGCCAGAAGTGTCTGGTGGTTGGACCTTGACCCAGCACAGGAAACATCATCTGTATGTGGATGGGAGAATCACAGGGGATAAATGGTGAAGAGATAGATTAGTTATGGTGTGAAACACAGGGTTTAGAATCTCGCTACAGGGGGGTGTTAGGGAGACAAGATGGAGGAATTGGGGTGTGTCCTGTCCTTCTTCTTCTTCTTCTTGTCTTCCATCTTCTGTGGTGGTGGTGGCACTTCGAGATTGGTTCTTACTAAAAGTGCACTTGTCAATAAGGGTGAAAGGTATTGGGGGGAAAAGGTAAATATCTTATACGTAGTTTTGGGTATAAAGATAACTGACCGCCCCGAGGGCACGCAGTGTGCTCATGGCTGACGTGCTGTGCAGACCTCTGTCGGGCCGAGAGAAGATATTGTAGATAAAAAATTAATAAACACTGAAGACCGAAAAAACCTGAAGGCTCCTTTCGTCCTTTGGAGGGCAGGCTGCCCCCAAGGCTATCCCGAGCCTTTCTAGGCCATCAAAACAGCCAAGAACGGGACAGGGACATGTTGTCTGTCAGACTTGACCTGCACAGTTTTCCTAAATAAATACAAGTACAAAAGTGCTGAAGGAAGGACAAAAATGTGAACAATACAAGAGAGATGAACACACCAAATTGTTAAGAAGCTTTTCAAGTGGCAATATGGAAATTTGAGACACATTCTCATAATTTCTTTCATTTATCCCTAATATTTCCCTTCACATTTCAATTGAAGATTTATGTCAAACTGTAGAACATAAAGCTCATTCATAACTCTGTTTTGTTCTTAAACTGCTGACTTGTATTGCTTGGGATTTTCCATTAACCATTTCTGCATAAGTCTTTAATAACACTTTCCATGCATTGATGGAAAAACTTATTTATCTGTTTGCCTCAATCTAAACACCTTCTACTAATAATGTCAATTATCAATGACATCTTGCCTAGAGTAATTAGAGGCTTGATATTGAAAATTCACACTTACCTAATCATAAATCTGAAATAATCCATGTTCAATGTAATTATCCAGAATTTATATCAACAGAAAAAAGTTTGTCCTGAACATTCAGTAACAAACAGGCTACTTAAAGATGTTTGAATGAAGGTGTTTTAATGAAGGTTTTGAGCCTGGCTGTCGTTCTGTAAAACTGAAAAAGGTGGAAAAAGGAGAATTTTTGCTTATGTCAAGAGAATTTTCTCTGCAAATAGATTACTGATTGTCTTCATAGTAGGCTGTATATAAATTTTATTGTTAAGTGCAAGACTGACTTTACTAATGAATTTGAAGCATCATGCTCCTGGTTAAAAAATCAGCAGCTTCTTCCACTGAAAAAAAGAAAATTTTCAGTAGCTAGGTAGTTTTTAATTTTATTTTATTGTAGTCTTTCCTGCAGAACTAATTCTGCAGAATCTATTTCTTCATGAGTCTGAAGACCAACTGATGTGTATGTTCACACTTTGTTGTTCTGTGAGCTATTTATTGCTGCTTGTAAAGTTTGAGTCAGTATACTTTAAGTATTTTCACAGAAGGTAAAATAGTCCTTATGTGACATTTAACGAAAATAACTCCATATTCTGTCTGTACCCTAGAAACATATTGCACATAATGAACCTCAATAGTGATGTGGGTGTATTATATATGTATCTATGTATCTATGTATCTATGTATCTATGTATCTATGTATGTAGTGCTTTGTTTTTTTCTCACTGAGGGGAATTTTGTTTACTCCAGTTTTTCAGTTTTAAGATTTCTATATTGTGACAATCATCCTTGTGAATGCTAAGAGCTCATTGAGCTCTCTCCCTTGGGAACTCATTGATGCATCTCACAAATGGAGAGAGGACAATGCTGTTGAGCAAAACAAGTTGAAGTATCTCTACCTCTAGTGAGCATTGGACAGAATTATGGTTTCCCATGCACTAGTTAAAACACTTGATGCTGAGGTATGTGGCCATTCTCCTTCACAATATTCTGTCCAGTATTTTAAGGACAGAGGATGAAACTGTGGTCATATCTCTGCCGCTATTGAAACTTTGGACAGGTACCAAGGCCTGATTTGCCAAGATCTATTTGTGTTTGAAATTCTCACAGGAGACACTCCTGGTGTCTCAATGAATAATTTAAGCCCTGTCATTTTTCAAAATAGACACTGTCAACTCTCATGAAAATAAGATCTGAGGAGGCAAAATTTCAGTGCTAAAGGTGCCCTTTTACATCCTTTATTTGTTAATTAACACTCTTCTAGCAAAGGCCAAGTACAGCCTGGCTTTGTTTCAGTGCAAATAACATCAGTCAGCTCAAATCTCTCTCAGCAATGAATTAATCTAATCTTTTTGACTCTGTGCTGACACAGATGAAGAGCTATCACAGGGAGATGTAATAATCTCAGGAGAAGGATTATGATAAACTGATGAGATGTGGTAACTGTTAAATGCTACTGCTCTTTTGCAAGTGACTGACTGACTACAGGCTAAGTTTCTCTGTGGTTCATTCCATTTTCCATCCACATAGTCTTTAAAGAGGGAGCACACATCCTCTCTGTGGGCTAGGCGTTTCTGTACAGGCATGTGGTTTTTGGTTGTAAAAGGGTCTGACCCTGGCCAAAGTGTATAACAGGTTTGGAAAGCAGGGCTGATGTATAGCCAAGCATATTCTGCAGGCATGTCCTACAGATAAATTTTGGTAGAACGCTGCAACATGGGGATGCAGCAGCCTCTTAACACTCAAGTCAATAAAAATTACAAGGCTTTCATGGATTTTTCTTAGTGTAAAAAGATTATGAACTGCTCTCTGTTATTTTTGGATTTACTAAAGAATGTGTGTTGCATTCCACATAATTCATGGTTTCAGCATTCTGTATTTTCCATTCCACTCTAAATTATTAAGAGGAGCTCAATGTTCGTTTTCAGAGATATTAAAAGGAATACATTTGCCAGCTATTTTTATACATTTATAAAGGGAGCTTCAGAATTCTCTGTGATTACAAAAAAAGGAATTTGCAGGTGGTTGGGCAGCCTGGATATAGCAAAAGTATAATAACCTAGATAATCAATTCAGTATGTCTGATGTTCTGGATTAAAAAGTATATATTTTAAAGAAGAATAACATGAAGACTAAAATGGAAGTTCAGAATAGCACCAACAAAAATCATATTGAAAATAAAAGGGTACAATGCGTTTTCCAGCTTTGCAAAGTGAATGACGAATGGGAAAGGAGAGCAGGGAAAAGTGAAAGAGTTACTTAAAGGTCAAGTTCAACTTTAGGGCTGTAACTATATTCACCTTTGGTTGTGTTTGCTCTTGAACTGAGGAACTTCAAAAGCACAGGCTGGTGACTGACATTGTGCAGACAGGGAGGCATTAAGGCTTCTTAAGCTGATTTTGATGATATTCTGCTATTTGACAACTTTCTCCTCTTAACATACTTGGCATACAGAACAAAAACAAAGAGGTTTTCTTTTGCAGCATGGCTTCCTGAGCAATTGTCAAAGTTTTTAGTTGAATAGAATATCCTTTGCATTAATCCTTTTCACCTTTACTGCACTCATTTCAGAGTGGACTTGGAAAACTACACAAAGGAATTTTCATGGTCTCTCTCAGGGAATAATAGTACTATTACCCCTACACAGAGAGGAAGAGCCAATAGGGGCAGATTAAATGTGTTGGTAATTTGATTGAGCAAGAGCCTCATCTAGGTAAAGCCCTTACTACATGCAGTGGGACATATGTGCCCAACATGATGCCCACACTAGAATGTTTTTGTGTGGTGACAGAAATGTTGCTTTGCTGCACTGATCCACTGTTCTGACCAAAAAATCATGTTTTTCCCAGTAGTTCTGTCATTTTCTACAGACGCTGCTCATTTTGTAATGGAACAAGTAAACTGTCCTCAAGTAGATAAAGTCTAAATTGTGCATGTATTTCAAAGGAAAAAACCGAACCAACAAAAAGATCTATGTGCTGAAACTGTAGTTCAATAGGTACCTTAAACTAACAGATTTATAGAGGACATTGGCTTTCAAATGTTGTTAGTTGTAGCAACTTATTCTTTTAAACATATAAATTATGATATTTATGTAAGCTTAGGAATTTTCCATTCAACCAGTTTTTGAGCATACAGAGCTTTGAAGGACCCTTCTGTAAACTAAAGCTAAATCTTTTTTCCATGGTTTTACTACTGCTTTTCAAACACAATGTCAATCATTCTTCTCTCAGCGGTCACTAGCCAGGTTATTTGTGTGTTTCCACACTGCTGCATCACAAAACATCATGCCCACTTGCCTCAAAAAGATAATATCTAACACATATGGAGACTGCCTTTGATCTCCACAGTCTATCTAGAGGTCACAGACCTGTCTTCTTCTCTCCCTCACTTCAAATAGCCCCTTTCATTTACTGTGAAACTAAACATTGCAAAGACAAAGGCAGGAAAATAAAGGCCTTGATTTAGTAGTGCTTATATGTTTGGCTATTTCAAGGTAGATTTTAGTCTCCTAGGTCTCGATATTAATTGCCCTGCATTTCTGAATCATGGCATACTGTATTTGTTTTCATGCATGCAGCCTTCAAAATTCAAGCTACTATTTAAATCAATACATGCTTTGTTCATAACTTAATAACCATTAAGAGTCTGCTAATCAATTTGCAATAGTCAGCACTGAATCCAGCTCTGTGGGAGTTACATGGCAAAGTCTGGTAATTTTACGTGGGTTTTGGAGATAGATTTTTATTTATTAACATAACGTTTTTAATGTAGATGGAGTATATTGTGTGAAGATAAATTGGAATGGGAAGGTGGGGAAAAAAGTGGCTATATTAGAAATCTAGAGGGTCTTAGGGAATAAAAGGCTGTTCCCCCCTATGTGGAACAGGTGAGCAATTATGTGGCAAATGATTTCATAATATATGCCAAAGAAAAACATTTCTTTTTCACATGCAAAAGCCAGACATGTTTCAGTATGACCACTTTTGTTTTGCTTCAGGAAGTCATGTAGGTACCTAAAAAAGGATTTGAACAACATGTTGCTGCATGTTCCTCAAAATCACGTGCTCAGAATTCTAGTCTTGAAAATAGCTCTACCACAAAGATCTTTCAGTATTGACCCTATTGCTCTGCAGTTCTGATCAAGTTCTCCATGTTCTCACTCTGCAAGTGAGAACTCCCCAACTTCTCATGAAGTTCCTCAGGTATCACTGCTCAAATTACTTACTGACACGCAGTAGACACTTATAAACAGGAGCTTATCTGCTTAACTCCCTTGAAGAATTCATGAAGAATTCAAGCCAGTAAAAGTTTTCTAAGTATATTTAATGAATGAGAATTTTTCATGAAGTGTTGTAGCAATTATTGATTTTTTTAAAAATATTGGTTAGGTTAGGTTAGACAATTAGGAAGAAATTGTCTTTTTTTTTAAGATGAGAGCAATCACCCAGATTCTTTTGTCTTTAATGACAGAAAAATCCAAGTTTCTACAGAAGAAACCCTAGCTGTGAGGTCACTGCATGTATCGTAGGGAATTTGGCATATATGCTGCTCCTCACCAGTTAGTGGCTAGGTCACTCTGAGTGTGCATAGCAGCAAAGTTCTGATTCTGAGTCCACCTTCTCTTACAACTATCTGGGGATTTGTTCTGCATTTTATGTTAAATTTCATTACAAAAGTTCAGAAAATTGCCACTCCTTTTAGGTGGAATATTCACTCTTTCTTAGGAGTTTGTTTTGTCCTCACCAGAGAAGTATTTCCTATGCAGTAGACAGAGGAAACAGAAGATGTGAGGTTCAAAGCAGTCTGTGGATTCAGGGGAGGGAGATGTGTGAGAGCTAAAGAGGGTAAATCTGAAGCTCTGGACCACTCATAGCTCATAGGATGGTCTCAGTAGCGAGAATATTAATTATCAGTTGTGTCCATTAACCTTTTCTCACTTGCTCATTTTTCAAAATAGCTATTATATTGTTCTGTTTGATTATAAAAAACGAGCGAGGAAAAGATTTTGTACCAGGATCACAAGTAGAAGACAAATTGTATAGGAAAATACTGACATTTAAAATGCTGCTCAACATTTTCCCAGATTTACTGCCTGAAGGGAAATAAACCTCATGTTTGTCCACAGGTGTCTGTGTCTCTTCTGAAAGTCAGGCACCTTGCTCAGAGAGGTGGAGCACATCTGGGAGCAAGTGCCCTGGAGCAAGCACAACACATTCAGCATTGCATCACCTGTGTGACATTCTGCATCTTCTTAAAAGGGACTGAAAGATGCTCATATGTAATGCTGTAGAAAAGAGCTGTGTTGTAGCGTACCCTCCACAAGAAACTGCTTTTCACCAAGCAAATCAAAGCAGCAGTGTATAGAGTTCTATGATGGAGAAAAATAAGTTACTTTGTGTACATGTAGATATTTCTACACATACACACACACACCCACACCCACACCCACGCCCACACTCCTTTACTTGAATTTTCCCCTATAGAACATTCACCTTCTGAGCTTAAAGCTTTACATACAAATGGATACAACTTCAATCCTCTTGGAAAACCTACAAAACATAGTTACTTCAAGTTGACTCAACAGCCCCATGAGAAGCTTTGTGAGATGCAATTATAAAGCTAGAACAAGAAGTATAACCAGCTTGTTTCTGTGGTTATAATAAATTTCAGATGCATTTCTTTTTCATGATAGAGGTAATTGCTTTTTCTTTAATTTACATCAGATATCTCTTGTTAACTATCAGTCAATACATTTCTGAGCCCATCACTTCACTGTATTAAGTCAGGGAAGAGGTGCCAGCAGCTGATTCTAATGATCTTTCTATGCACTGATAAACTTTGCTGATGAAAGCAGAATCTTAAGTAACAGTAATACTTTAAGTGGTATAGATTGTTCTCTGTGATATTTAAACACATTAAGGGAATGGTTGAAGAAATAGTTGATGAGTTTCAATGTAAGCCAATGTTAAATGATGTATTCAGGAGGTAAAAATAGTAGCACTCCTATACATTGGAGAGTAAAGAGTGAATGTGCATGGGTTGGAGGAATAGGTATATGACGATGGAGTACGTTCCTCAGCTGCAGTAAAAGACAGTTAATATGATAAAAAGAGAAGCTCTGTTTGGAGAATCATCCTCTGAAGTTTTTGCATCCAGATTTGGCCTAATGAAGTGTGAGAAAGCATCTGAAGAAGGACTGGAAACTGAGCAGAGGTTAGTGAGGCAATGGCTGATTTTTTTAGAGCTTAAGCCTAATATGCAGATTATATCCAAAGAAAAAGTAACAAAAATAATTAAAGTCATGGGAACTGGAGAGACCTCAATATGGGGAAAGATTAAATATGCTACAACTATTTTGTTTGGAAAGTAAAAGGAAATAGGACATCAGAATTAAAAATAACAATAGCTAGAAAGCAATATAGTCTTTCCAAAATTTAAAGAATGAAAAATAATTAAAGGGGAGCCATGTAAAGAATAGTAAGTTTAATATGCTATTTATGCAAGTAACAAAATCAACTTTGATTTTAGAGTCTTATTTTTGGAAGTTTCTTAGTAAAATCAGAAAGAAAAATAGACATACATGAAGAATACTTTTGGAACCAGAAGGAAAAAAACTAGAAAGAACAAGAAAAGACGGTATTTTTTTCTCCTTGCAGGATAAGATGGCATTAAAAGATGGTTTTCAGCCTGAGATGATATTTTGGAAGACAACAGAGCTTCATCAAGTAGGGCCAGCATCTACACACAATTAACTTTCTCATGACCTAGGAAATGCATTTTTCATGCTCTGAGCCATTCAACATAGATTAAAATTATATTTTATTTGGCTAATTCAGATGCTATTTTAGCACCAAAAGTTTGCAGCCATTTCTGAAAGAGTGACAATATGTAGGAGGAATCAAAATGTTGTATGTAAGCCCTTTTTTCTGATGTCTCTCTGAAAGGAAAAAAGGTCAATAATGAAAATAATATTCTAAGACTACTGAAAAAGACAAAATAAGTTGATTTTCCATGCTAGAAGTGCAAACCTAAACCTTAAAATTATGTCAAGTATGTTCAATATCAAATACACAAAGTGCTGCAGGACCAGCTGTGTGTGGTTTGAGGTTGCCTGTAGGGAGTTGTTTCCAGTAGCTTTAGTTCATGTGGGAAGGTCACCTCCTCTGGAAAATCTGCTGCACTGTGTTAAGCAGAAACCCTATGCCTTCCTCTGCCCATTGCTGGAAGTGGAAAATCAGCTGTCTTGGTGCCATTACTGATTTATCAGTATTGTCCACACACTGTGGACAATACTTGCATGTACCTATTTGTGTGCCAGAGGAGCAGAATCTCTGTCTCTTAGAGCACTTTGCTCTGCCTGCTAGCTGCCACATTGTGAAACCCCTCTTTACAGTTCCATTTACTGAGGGACACTTAATTGAATTAATTCATGAACTTTGCAGAAGAATCACAAACAGCAACATACCATCCCATGTGTGAACAAATGACACTGCAATTCTCTCATTGCTTTGTGTCTGAAACAGAAAATAGCAGAATTACTTTGAGGAGGGGTTAAATTTTAGTGGTAGCAGGGCACATTGTCCGATAACAATACAGTTGTTAACATGTGCCAACTACTTTGGGTATTGGTGCCTCACTCATAAAGAAAATTAGTATCAAGAGTCAAAATGGAATATATCTCTTCCTTTTGCTTCTATGACTACTACATCAGCAGCTATGCCAAATTATTTCTGGACTTATTTCAATCCTTCTGTCTCTTGATTTGTTTTCTAGTGATGTAATAGAAAAATCTAAAGTAATTTTAGGCTCCTTTCCCATTGGAGTCAGTCTTATGGAGTCACTGTGTCTCCATGTGAATGTGCATTTAGATCTATATTTCTCTCTCTCTCTGCAGAGAATCTTCTGAACCTTCTACCTGATTTCAGCCAAACCTGGCAAAAGTACAGTACTCTCAAAAATGAAGTTCCTGCAAGTATTATATGCAGATAGGGGGCAAGGCCTGATCTGTGGCCCAAGTAAGGAGCAGATTGGTACACAGCTTATCAGTCACAGGAGCACACATGTATGACAGAGATCTCGTAGACATCTCTATCAGATTTCTTAAACAACAAGTAAATCAAAGTCTAGAAGAAAATAGACTGTCTCAAGAGAGCCGTTTGTTCTAACAGCAGGTTGTGGCTGTCCCAGTTTAGACTCAACTTTCCTATTAGGGCTAAATGAAGAAACACAAATGTCTTTCTTCAAAGCCACATATGCATATTGACAATGTTTTTCTGCTGCTCTTCATATGCACTGCTTTGTGTATTTAAAAGCTAGGCACATAAATAAATCAATAGTACACAAACTTTGCTTTCAGCTCAACCAAAAGAGCCTGTTAAGGAGTGATGGCAACATATATACACGCTCCAGATTAAAATGGCAATTATTTTGATAAATTTAAAAAGTCCTGTAGGTCTGAGTAATAGCACAGTAAAGGTGATTAACTAACTAAAAAAACCCCAGCCACTGGATAAATTAAAGATTACTGTCAGGGCTTTATCAGGGTTGATAAATTCCAGCTCAGTCATGAAGATTTACACAAAATTCACTTTTGAACCTGGAGGTTATTAGTTTTGCGCATCTCCCAGCATTTATTGGAATACAGAGTTGGAACGCCAGGATCCTACCAAAGCTTCTCTATCATGTTCTTCCTCAGCTGGACAGGGATGACAAAATATAATAAAAGGGTTCTGGGTCAAGATAAGGAAAGGGAGAAGTCACTCCCTTGTCATTGTCACAGGCAAAAAGTTAATCAACTTGGGAAAATTAGTTTATTACCAATCAAAACAGAATACAATAATGAGACATAAAAATGAATTTTAAAAGTGAAGAATGGAAGAACTTTTATGGTTAACTTGACTCCCAAATTCCCTACCTCCTCCCTGCAGTGACAGAGAATGGGGATTGTGATTAGTTCATCCAGTATTGTCTCTGCTGCTCCTTCCTGTCCAAGCGAAGATTCCTCACACTCTTCCCCTGATCCAGCATGGAGCCCCTTTCATGGGAGACAGACGTCACCAACATTTCCAACCTGAGCCCTTCCCATGGGCTGCAGTTCTTAGCAAACTGCTCAAGGGTGGGTCCCTTTTTTCTATGGGGTGCAATCCTTCAGGAACAGACTGCTTCAGCAATGGGTCCTCTGCAGGGTCACAAATCTTGCCAGCAAATCTCCTCCAACCCAGGCTCCTCTCTCCATGGAGTCACAGATCCTATCAGGAACCTGTTCCAGTGTCAGCCTCCCATGGGGCCGCACGAGCAACGAGGCTGAGCCATGGGCCAGAGCTGAGATCACTGCGTAGTGCGAGCCCCTAATCACCACCATACCCCTGGGTACATGCTCTGTGCCCACGGTGGGCTCAGTACAACAGGGCAGGGCTGTGCTGCTGCTGCAGGCAATCACAGCACATAACACTTGTGAGAAACTAAGCAGGAAACTTCAAAAAATAATCCCTCATCATTTCAGCCAAAATATATTAAAGACCAATTTGTGTGTTTATTTTTGTGTCAATACTGTTCTTCTGTGTTCTGCCCCCTTTATGATTATTTAGATCCTGCAAAGGATTATGATTCAGGGATGCAAAACATGTCATAGGCAGATGAGGCCTCTATTTCTGATGGATGGCTTCTTAAAATCAGCTCCTACATATAGAGCTAAATATTTACATGGGCAAAGATTGCCCTGAGTGGCTGCACAGTGTTTCTTTTCCTGTGAACATGACTTTTATTACTTAACAGCAGATCTGTCTAAACTTCCTGAAATGGTGGATTAAGGAGGAGATACCAGAAAATCCAACATGATAATCTCCTTTTCTAGCACATTACTGTCATTAAAAAAATATTTAGGCCACCTCAGTGGGTGACCTGACATGACTCTGCTCCAAACAAGTGCCCAGAGAGTTACTTGGCAGTCCATGGAGGTGCCTCCATTTCAGCGATGGAATGGGTGCATGCCACCTGATTGTGACAGAGATGATCCCTTGGCAGAGGAGTGGCAGTGAGCAGGCTCTGGGACAGCCTAAACCTCAACAGGTTGTATTAACACACTCACACTGAGATTCTGCTTGCAGCCTCCTGCCTTACTTATGGTTACAGGCAAAGAAAAGTAGAAACATGTTCCACATTGCAATATATTATCCCCAATTTTATAAATGACTTAGAGGTTCATAACAGCTTCTTCTTCCCTACTTTAATGAGAAAAGGCCAGCCTATCTCCTCTTCTTCCTTGAATGCAAAATGTTGTTCCTCTTCCCAACAGAAACATGTAAATAATCTAGTTGTTAGCTAAGAAATTATTGCTGGTAATGAGCTCATTATTTCAAAAATGAAACCCTTTTGTTTTACCTAGTTCTTGACATTCTGCTATCCTCAACAGAGCACTTCATTAAAATGAGTGAAAAGAACATGATTGCAGTAGAATAGTTATTTTTGCCATTCAGAAAAAAAATCACCACTGCAACTACTGATAAAACTGTAAAGGAATTGTCTTTATTTTGTAACTCAGTGAATGGAAAACTGCTTCTGAAGTAGGTGAGCACATTTTACAGAACTACTCACCATAAACAATTTCCCCCTCCCTGCCCCAAGAAAAAAGTAGCCATTGATAAATAATTTTCCCATAGCTACAAAACTGATTTGTAGAAGTTAAATTGTTCAAGGCTAATCAGGCTAATCTGAGGGAGAGGAAGTTTACCCTCCATTTCCCAACAGATTCTCTTTAATTTTGCAGTCACATTGACAGGTGGCCTCATCACTCAAGCAATACAGACCACCTTGAAGATATCAGCACCGTTGGCCTTTGAAGTCAGAATAATCAACCAGCCATTTGATACTCTATCAGATGAAATGGCCCTGTCAGGAAAGGCTGGCTCTCAGGTGTACTGATTGTCTATCGAAAGGAGATAACTTGATACAGTTTACTGTGGAACAGATTTGTGGACCTTGTGGGATGTTATAACAGATGTCTCTTTAGATGCACTTCTTCACAGTGTCTCTTAAAAAAAATATTCCCAAGCGACTTTTTGCAGAAATTATTAGACTCTAATTTCCTGTCTGCAATATTCCCACAATACTGTGTAGATGGGCAAATGCATTAGTTATGGTTGGGGTCACAGATGTACAGATTCATGTGACATATCCATACATAAATCCTGTCAAAGCCTTAATTCAAATATTGTGTATTAACCTATATTATGAAAGCCTCCATTGCTTTACAACAGTAAATATTCTGGATACTGCCAAAATCTGGCACAATACTATTTTCAGAAAAGAATGATTTTTTATTTTCTTTAGGATTGTCCAGGATAAAAGGAGATTTTTCCTCAGGTTACTTTGATAAATTATCATCTTTAATCATGTGACCTTCATTCAACATGCATTATATCTTTAACAAGGTGAATGATTTAACAAAAACCAAATTTTTAAATTTATGACATTAAATTCCAATTTTGTATGTCCATATAAATGTTTACTTTCAGAAATAAATATTGGCTTGAAATATTTGAGTGCTTTGTAAATATGAAAAACAACAAGACTCAAAAGTACAAAGTATGTTGTTTTGGATTTTTTTTGTCCACTCCAACAAAATTTCAGCTATTGAGGTATAACAATTAAATTCTTTCTCAATTTAATGATGTTTTGTGATGGCTCCAAAATATGGGAATAGGTCTTAAAACAGTTGAAGATAATTTTTTTGTGTGTATAGCAAATCAGAGTTGAAAGCAAGAAAAAAAATGCAAAAAAAGCATGTTAAATGTCTTATTATTTAATAGAACTTTTGCCAAATTCATAACATTTACTTGGGAAAAAAGCAAATTAAAATATTTACTTCAACACAAGCAGTAGAAGTAGGTTGTATCAAGGGTTGAGAAAGTTATGCTATGGCTGTTCTATTTATATGATAGACAGGAAGCTCATTTCCATGAAAGACCCTGGCTTGTTCTAATAGTAATTATTCATCAGAAACAATCACAGAATGTTCAGTCAGCAGTAAATGGTCTATTTGATATCATTAGAGCAGCTCAAGGACTAAAAGTCACCCCTTTCTGGGTGTGCAGATGTGTTAGGTCCCTCTGTCTGCCTGCAGGAGCACACTGGGCTCCCTGGCAATGGACAGCTGCTCTGATTTATTAGACCTTTGGAAACAGTATTGCTCCTGTTATGGACACATAATCCCTTAAAGTTGTTTGACAGCTAAAGCCTGAAGCAACACCACCAGGCAAATCTTCAAGTATCACCTTTGGTGCTGAGAAGGAATACAGAAAGAAAACTAAAGAAGGAAAACTTGTAGGAAAAAACCCATGGACCTTAAATATAGATCACTTTTCTCAAGGGAAGATTAATAACCATTTTCATTGAGCTACATTAATGATTTTTAAGCAGCTTACTTCTGTTAGTAATTATTCTTCATAATCTCATCTCTTGTAACAGCCAGTTTCATGGTAAATGATGTATTGGAGATTTTCTGTGCAGGGTGAAGATAAATCAAGGAAACATACAAAGACAAACATTCTGCAAAGATGGAATACCTGGAGCAATTCTGTGGATTGACTGCAATTGAGGATTGTCACAGAGGCCTTGAGCAATGTAGCTGCTGACTGCACTGAAGATTTATCAGAGGTGAATTTGGTGCACTATGAGCAATGCAATGTGTGACAGGCAAGATGTGAGCCCCTGTGCTTCCATCCTGCTGTCCAAATGATGTGTGTGACAGAGCGGGGATAAAAATGAGGAATGTTCTGAATTTTTTTACAAAAACATTAGTTGATGGTTGAAATAAAGATTTTTTGCAAAACACAGAAAAAAATGTGCATAAAAGCTATAATGAAGAATGGTGTCTTTCAGTCCCAGAGGAGTCTGAGACCCATAGGTTGCTGGGGAAAGACAGGCAAAGATGACAAGAAGGGCCATTTGCCATCTATACAAAGAAGTGTGTTGAATTCATAAATTTTCCCTATGATTTGGAACAGGTTGTGAGGCTGTAGGCCAAGAAAAGGAGGTGAAAAAGTCTCATGACCACAAGCTCTCCTTCCCAGCACCTAGAAGCAATCCAGGTTTCTGGAGAGGATCAGAAACAATTATTTTTTATACAGGTGCTGGACTAGGGATGGAGCCCATATGTATGGATCTGCTACTCATGGTTAAGGTAGAATTGGATGGAAATGTGATAGCTGCAGCACTGACAAGGAGATGGTAGAATTTCAGATCCTGAGAGAACAAAACATGCCAGTCAGTTGAAAACTGGCCTGGACTTTGCATTTTGGACTGTTCAGGGAACTGCCAGGGACAATCCTGTAGAAGACAAAGGAGCCATGGAGAGCTGGCCAGTCTTCAAGGACATCATCCTCAAAGGACAAGAATCATCCACTCAGAGCTGAGCGGCCATGGACATGTGCATGCATGCCAGGTTAAGAGCTGGCTGAGCTAACTGAGTTAAACAGCTAAAAAGAAATGCTCAAGAGATGAAGGCAGGAACAGGCAAGCGAGGAGGCATACAGAAATCAGAGATAGAATTAATAAGGTTAAAACATGGCTGAGGTTACGGCTGAGTGGAATGAAATGTGGAACGAAATGTGGAACATGAAAAAGAAAAGCTTCTATAGATATATTGGTAGCAAAATCAAGATTCAACAAATTTTTTCACTTACTGCAACAGGCCATCTTGTGCTGAAGGACATGGGAAAAACTTAGATAGCAACACCTTCCTTGCTTTGGTCTTTATTGCTCACAAATCTTCCTGATCTCTGCGCATTACAGAACAGTTTATAGGAGACATTTTATCCAAAGCAGGGAAGCTAAAGCTAGGGCTACTTAAGTAAGTTGGACATACAAGTCCATCAAGGCATATCAGAAGGTATTCAAGGATGTCAAAGGAACTGGCTTTAGTAGCTGAAAGACATTTGATAAGCTTGTAGCAGTTACAGCATGCTTCTGCATACTGAAAAAGCCAAATGCTAGGCCAATAGTCAAAAAAAGAAAACCAAGATGTGAGGAGGATGCTTTTCATCCTAAATTCAGGGTCTGGAAGGGTTCATCTTTTCTGAGAGCCATTTTTAGGCATGAAATACAAGGTGCCCGGGGACAGCCAGCAAGGATTTATCAAAGAAAATCACACCTGACTTGACTATTTGCTATTATGAAATGTCTTTCTATTACGAAATGGCTTTGTGAATGAGGCAAAAGCAGTACTGGACTCCAGCACAACCTTCAATACTGTCTCCAACAGCATCCTCGCAGCTGAACTGAAGAGAGATGGATTGTACGGGGTAACTTTGATGTTGCTGAAAACCTGGCCACATACTTGGGCAAAGAGAGCCATGGTCAATTGCTGGAATCTGGTTGTGAATGTCATCCTTCAGGAACTGATATGGCACTGCTCATGTTCATTTCTGCTTATCTTCATTGTGCTCTCTGATATCTTCATCAAGGACCAGGACAATCATACTGATGAACCTCAAGAGGTTCAACAAAGGGAAATGCCAAATCTTTTGACTGGCAAAAAATAGCCCTATGCACTATTAGAGGCTGGGGCCAACTAGGTCAAAGCAGATTTGCAGAAGCAGTTGGGGCATTTTGGAGGGTGTCAGCTTGAACATAAGTCAGCAATGCAATCTTGCAACAATACAGGCTGCCTGTGCCCTGCACTACAAAGGAAGAGCATAAGCTACCGGGTTGGTGAAAAAATCCCTCTGTCTGACACTAGTGGCTCTCAACAGAGGTGTTATGCCCAGGCTTTGGTCCTTCTACAAGACAGAGGACTGCAAACTGACAAGTCCAGAATAGGTCTCCTATGGTGGTGAGGATACTAGATGATAGTGCACTTTTGGAAAAGCCAATGAAGAAAGAAATACTATTTAGTCTGGAGATGAGAATGTTGCCATGTGAGGTAGTTTCAGTTTTTATCTAAAGAGGGCCCTTAGAGAAAATAGAGTCAGGCTATTTTCATAGCCACACTTCAACAAAATAAGGAGCCACAATCAGCAGGAAGGAAAATTTTCACTAGACAAAAGGAAACAAAAAAAATTAATGCAAGTGATAAAGCACAAGAATGGATTTATCATTATCATTATCTGTTCTTGGATGTGTTTGAAAGACTCTGAACAACCTGATCTAATTTGAAGTTAGCCCTGCTCTGAGTGGGAGGATGGACTAGATGGTCCTCAAAGTTCCTTCCAGCCCAAATGGTTGCAGGCCTCACTTCATCCATGTCAGGAGCTAAATTTACAACTTTACTGTAGACATGGCTGAGGATTTTCCAAAATTTTACAGTTAATAAAACATTATATGCAAAAGTCACCCCTTTCAGCCCAGGGAGTGAAAGTAGCTCACACTACATGCAGTGCTTTCCTGGTGAGACCTCATCATGGCCCTTCACTACTTAGAGGGGGCTCATAAAAAAGAGAGGGAGAGACTTTTGACAAGTAGTGATAGGACAAGGGGGAATGGTTTTAAACTGAAAGAAGAGAGATTCAGGTTAGATTTTGTTAAGAAGTTCTGTACTCAGAGGATGGTGAGGCATTAGAACAATTTTCCCAGAGAAGTTGTGGATGCTTGAAAGTCTTCAAGGCCAGACTGGATGGGGCTTCAAGCAATCTAATCTACTGGGTGGCATCTCTGCCCATGGCAGGGGAGTTGGAGTGAGATGATATTTAAGGTCACTTCCAACCCAAACCGTTCTCTGATTCTACATATTTATACTAATCCTCTCCCTGGGCTGTCTTCAAGCCAGCTGGTTGCTGCAAATCCATTTAGTCAAACATGAAAATACAAACTAACAAATTTTGTAGAAGCCACCGTCCAGTGTCATATCTACAGCAACTGAGTTTGCAGAAGAACTGGGATCATTCTTGAGAAAGCTGTATTTCTATTCCACCTGGGCTTTTCAAATACTAGCACATGTGCTCATTATCACATATTTTGACTTCTGCTGGGTTCAGTGAACAATTTTGTAACATTACACACAATATCTACATTTTATATTTTCTGGGGTTTTTTTTAAGCTAACTTTCAGTCCGCTTCAGTACAATTCTGAATTTCTGCATGAGTTAGAAGAATGTAATTGACTGTAAATTTCAGTCAAATGTCATCTGTCATCTCCAATAACTTATCAAGCACAACAGGCAAAGAGAGAACTTTTAACAACAAGTGAAAACACTGTCGAACTGAATTTATTTCCAGATGTGGAGAGGGAGGTTTTCACTTTTTCCTCTAACAGGACTAATGCTGCTCTAATGCCTTTCAGCATGATTTTTAAGGCATTAATTTGTTATGTAACATCCATCAATTATAAAATATATTTATGAGGTCTTGCTAGCAGTCGTTAACAGCAGCATTTTGGGATCACATTTACAAGGCCTAATGAAATGGGAGAGCAAGAGTAATTGGATTGAAATTGGTAAATGAAAACTCATTCCAGGGGAAAAAAGGTGTAAAATCGATGAGGTCTGACGTGTCATCAAATGGTGAGGATTAAATTAAGATTCAGTGAAGACATATATAGTACTTATTGTAAGTGTTTAATTGCTAGAATAACAAACGCCTCACAGAAATGCACAGTTAAGCATTAACCTCTTTCTCCTGCTAAATGGAGTCAGGCAGATAAATCTTTTCCTATTCTCCAACTGACTATTTGTCCTACATTTTAAAGTGAGCTTTTTCTGTATATTTGCATATAAAATGGAAACTAAAGTTATTATTTAAAAAAAAAGTTAATTTGCTGAGTTTAAATCAGGTGCTTGGAAATGCCTTATCTGTATTCCTAGAAAAAAAAACCCAAATACATTCCAGCTCATTATCGAGAAAAAGTTAGGCATTAGAAAAATTAGAATTATGAAAAGTTTGAGTTTCTGTTCCATTTAAGAAAAAGTATTTACTACTAATAAATATTGTTAACCAATGGGCTAAATTTAAATGTCTCCAGTTAGAGCCAACTATCTCTGACCAGAAAGAAAAATTGGCTCAATGACACATATTGCCCCAAAAGTTTAGGGTGTCTTTAAAAATGTCAGTGTGGATCCAATGATGATGCTTTTTTCAGTAATAACCCATTAGGGTCAGCCAGCTTACTTCCTGCTTCAATCTAAAACTCCCAAGAATCTATTGTGCTAGAAATAAAAGTTTGCCTTCATTTGACTGAAGGTATAAAATCAAATAACTTTAAATTTTTGAATTCTGATGAATCCATGGTTTCACACTAGGCTAGAATGCTTTGCTTTCAGGGCTGCCTGGCTGAGAGCCTGTTTTTCTCAAATGGTCTCTCTCACCTGTTATACTATGAATTAACCTGATATACTATGAATTAACTTGAATTCCTTGTCTGCAGTACAGATCAGTAAAGAAAATAACAATAAACTCCTCTTTGGTGCTTATTAAGTGATGATGTAAGAAATAATCTGTAAATGCATGATCAGCAACCTCAGTAATTTTCTGTTCCTGGACCTGATATTATTATTATAAAACCATGACAAAATAAAGTCCAAGTAAGTTCAGTTTCCATTATGATAGCAGCTTTGAATAGTGCAGAAGACTAGTAGCTATAAGTGGTGCAAAGACAAAATTCTGGTTTATCTAGCAAATTAAGTGTAATATTACTCCATCTTTTCTCAGAAAAAGACAGGAGCCAAAAATTTTATGTGGGCAGTATATTCCAAGCAGGGAACAGCATAATAGTAGTAACAACAGAATAAACACCAGGAATAAATTTACTTTTGCTGCCTGGAAACTGTCATTATGAAGGGTGTCTTGCCTGTTAGGAGATACTACTTTAGAACAGCAAGGAACTTGTGTGATGAACCCAGAAGAAATGAAGATTTCTCCTGCCATTTTCAATGCACTGGAGACCTGTGTCTTCTGCAACATCTTGACAGTCACCTCAGGTTTAGTGATAATCCATCATGCAATGTTTCCCAAAGGTGAAAAGACTGAGGACCTCCATGGACATTTGTGCCTTCTAGTCCATAGTAGGTCAGCTATGTGTATATTCTGTATATTCTATAGGACCTTATTAACAGTCCTAGAAGGGATTGCTGTAATCATGTCACTTCACTCACAAGAAATCACTAGTCTGAACTCTCCAGCAAAAATCAGAATATTTTTGATTGTTGCTCCCACATTGAAGATAATTACTTTTCCCTACAACTTCAACAGAACTCAATGGCTTGGTGATTGAGTGATTATATTAGAAAGACAGACAATCTTGTTTTAAAAGTGCCAGGTGACAAATTTACAACATCTCTTGGAAATCTGATTGTAAATTACCCTCACTTAAAAAGTCACATTTTGTTTCAAAATTTGTTTAAGTTCATCTTGAAGCAAATTGAGTCCTACTGTAGATTTGCTGCCTATAATGAAGTTTCTACAATACCAAAAATGTTCTCCCTTTTGTAGGGATTTTCATTTCTACCTTGCTAATGTTGCTGTAAAGGTGGTAAAAAAGAAGGAAGGAAAGGAAGACTTTTTTAGATGGGACACATTTTCTCAATGGGGAATCTCTAACACCATCTACTTTATTCCTGAAGTCTGCGTTCATATGCTAACAACGTAACATTTGATCACTCTGATCATGAAAATCACCTCAAAACACACTCAGAATTATGACAGCACGTTGTGAGGGATAACAAGTCACTTTTTTTGCACAGCCCAAGCTCTGAAAATCTAACCCAGATGCTGCTACTGTGATGAGACCAAATGGCCATGATGGGGCAGCAGCTGTTTCTAGGAACTGGGGCAGACCTCCTCTGGCACCAGCAGCCACCAGTGCTCATCAACATCTCCAGATGCTGCACGCAGCAAGACTGAATTTTCACCCTTGTTTGTTGTATCTCTACCATTACTTTCACCACAAGCCCTATTTTACATCTTGGGGGAAAAAAAATCAATTTTGGTTTTATTGCTGAGAAGACTTGCATCTTCAATATATGATATTTCACTGTGGAAATCCAACTATCAACACTAAAGGATGAAAGAAAAAATTCTGTTCCTCATTTACTAGCTGATGCACTAAGTACAGTTATTATATTACTGCTCTGTTAGAAATAGTGCAAGGTGGTTTATATTTCTCACAAGCTTGGTAGGGGATTACGTAAATACCTCAGAATATTTACACTGATAAGTCCTTTTCATGCTGCCTAGTTTTTCTGAGTGGTTGTTTCACATCTGTCAGCAAGACAGCAAAACCACAGGCAATGCCTACTTGTCTATTTGTTTAGATCATATTTAAACAATTTTTCTGTGTTTATTCCTCCTCTGTTTTCAGATTAACACAGCTGTTTCACTCAGTCAAATAATTACTAACCAATCATAACAAAGAGCTAGTAGTGAGGGACAAAATACCAACCAATTTACAAGTAGCTACATTCCAAATTGAATGAAAGGGAGCACCTTGAGCACTATCCCATGCTGCAAGTTGACATGTCATTCTGCAGCCTCTAGCCTGACCTTTCCTTAATATAGACTGAGAAACAAAGAGGCTATGCTGTTGGAGCAGCTGCTCTACCTCTAGGCAGGTAACAGTATCATCTTCATGAATGACATCTATGTCACTTTTGCAGCATGTCAGGAAGTCCTTAAAAATCTACAGATCAAAACAGCCCAACATTTTTGTATTGACCTTGAGGTGACCATCAAATATGGTGACTTGCAAACTGCAGATCAGGATGCATGTGGAGGCCATCTGTGCAGCAATGATCTGTTAGAAATTTTTACTGTGTCAAAGATCCATTTATGTCCTAAGTGAAATATGCATTCTATTTTCAACAAGGAAAGCAGTAAAGCACTGCCAACCTTTGATTGCAGTTCTGTTTCTATAAATGTATTCATTTGTGCTATTTTAAAGATGGTTGCTTCTTCATGGAGCTTTTCACAGAACCCCACAATTATGACCTGTTTAACAGAAATTGGTAAATATTTCTACCTAATTTTTCTGAAATAACATCAGCTATTATATTTAATATTCTACACTGCTGAAATATTCTACTGCTATCTTCAAGCAGCACTGGAGAATAACAATTTAATAATATTCCTTCTTTTATTTATTTTTATTTTTTTTTCAGTTCCTAATCTGAGGTAGTTCTTTACTTTTCCTGTCTTGATTTATTAATTAGTGATTAGATGTATTTATTAGAAATGGAAACTAGAAATGTGGTGATGAATAGGCTAGCACTAGCATTTGTACTATATGTGCATTTCTGAAAAACAAAAATTACATGCCCAAGAAAAAAAAATATGGGAATGATTAGGAATTGTAAGATTAAACAGTCTTTAGCAAACTACACCACTCCCTCAATTGAAGCAGCAATGTAACAAAACATGGGTTAGTGGTGTACAGCTGTTTCACCGCCTAATGAAACCTGTAACAGCACACTCTAAACTGTGCTTGGCAGATTGGCATTTTAGGAATGAGAACCACAAAACCCAGTATTCAGAACTGTAAGCTCCTTAAGCAGATGATCATTGGGAAGAAAGGTTGCATTGTAAGTTCTGGAGCTGGAGTCCCAAAGGCTCACAGAACCAGAGGATAGTTTAGGCTGGAAGGGATCTCACTTAGTTCTAACCTGCTGCTCATGGTAAGATCAGTGCTTGAGGCAACCTGGTCATTACACCCTGCTTGAAATATTTGAATCTTCACCTCCCATCACTGGGGTAAAATTTCATAAGCTGGGGAAATCTGTGTTCTTTCAATCCTTTTTGTGTCAGTTTTCTTAACTGGTTTTTCATTTATCAAGCAATGTGTAGAGGCTTAAAACTTCTCAGAAATGAAAGGGAAAAATCAGGACTGTTCCAACATGTTATAGGATGGCATGGAAGAAGAGTTTGAAGTAGTTGTTTGAGGGGGTCCAGAGGGAATGGAGGATGAGCTGTGTCTCTTAGGTGTTATCAAGAGTACAGAAATACAGCAGATTGAAACTAGTGTTCAGAAACTTAATGTATTTTCATGTATCTCAAAATTTTTCTAATACATCTGGATATAATTTACAGTTTTATTCTCTTCCTACATTCCTATCTAGTCTGTGTCACTAAAAGAGTCTGTACCTAAAAAATGTCATCCGTGGATAGGCAGGCTAGTACTTAGTGTGCAAAAAGAATCTTAATGGAAATATAATTAATTAATGTGGTGAAAGATGTGACAACCTAAGAACATCCAGATGATTTAAGCAGCCATGGAAATTCACTGGTGAAGGCATAGACATGGATCATCTAGCTCAAGAATTACATAGAATTGGATGGCTATTCCTGATATTACATCTTTAAGCATAGGACCAAGTCTTGCCAACTGGTTATCATAAATGGCCTGATTTTTAGCAAGTTTAGCAGGGGTTTTGTTACATTTCTAATCAGTTTCAAGTATTCCATGCTTTTTATTTTCCATCTTCACTTTCCATCTTCTTTATTTTCCCCAATATGCTGCCACAGTGTTCTTATACCTTTCTGAGAAGTATCAGCTAGAAAGGAAATGTAAGCAGTGAATACCACTAAGATGGTTTCCATAGGAATAATAAACACATGGAAATAGGAGGAGTAGAAAATAGAAGACTTGTTCACAGACCAAGTGGATAACCTACATCATTCAGGATCTGAATACTGGAATTACCATAGAGTCTGTGCAAAATATACTTTCTTTGGGTTCTTTCTGAAAAGGGTTTATACTATGAAGCCTCCATGATAGAAGCCTAAATTTGAATGAGGTCTTGAACTACATAATGTGAATAAGAGTAATTTCTTGTGTTGAGACCAGAGCACTGGCATCCTATAAGGACTTGAAATACAGAGTACCAGTTGAGACTTTTCAAAGCAAAGCCAGACGTTTTCCTCTGATCACAAAAGAAATCTGCAGGTAAATTAATTATAGCAAGTTTATAAAGCTAAGGGCCAGTATATTAATGGCTCAGATTTTTAAAGATAATAACTTCATGAGCAGTTAATAAGAGTTAGTTACATGTCAAAACCTGCAATTTAATATAAATATTCCAAGAGGCAATACTTGCATGAAATTATCTTGTTATAAGGCAAGCAAAGTATATGCAGGCTGGGAAATGAACACCTATGATAGCATCCAGCTGGGAAAAGTTATGTAATACACTGACCCTTCTAAAGAAGTCATCCCTACCTACAGGACAATGTGACTTTAGAACCTACTAATTCAAGATATTTTCTCTTTCTTCTTCAGAAGGAGAGACTTAAAATAAGAAAATGCTACACTGCTGCCTTCATGATCGGAAAAAGAATGAAAACCGCCCCCTCACACAGTAGCCTTTTTGTAAAGATTGGATGAAAGCCGGGCCCTGGCAGTTTGGGATGGGAAAAAAATTAATTGTGTACTGAGACATGAGACAGTAATAACTCACACAGGCTTCATTGCTTCATGCCAGACAAAATAAAAATGAAGCCAAGTAAGGGAGAGCTGCTGATGAAACTAGTGCCATCCGTTTTTTTTCCCCACCAATTTGAAAGACCAGAAAAAGACAAATAAAAACCTTAGATATAAGATTATTCCTTCCACTTTACCTATGGATGACCCAGAGAATATGAAAAAAAAATTAAATTAATGCTCCTGGGAGATGTTATTTGGATTGGATGAACACACAGACCTGGGCTGGGCAATCAAAGTGAGGTTTTCGTTTAGGAAAAAAAATCAGAAGTGCGATTTTTGTGTACTCTGCAAAGAGCTACAATCTTCTCAGACCCAGGTGAAACTGAAGAAGAAAAAGAAAACTGTGGGAAAATAGATAATATTTATTAGCAAGCTTTTGCCATTCAAGGAGATCTTTCCAAGACACAGACACGTGCAAATATACACACAGAGTATCCTCTTGTTGATACTTCAGATTTGCTGTTTCTTTAACAATAAAATAGATGTTTCAGATCTATTATTAGTGCAAGAAAAATAGTAAGAAAAACAAGCTTGGTAATCCAGCTTTTGCTCATGTGTTTTAAAAAATTGTATTATGAATAAATGTATGATCCTAGTGTCTCTAACATTGTAGCTGATGAGACTCTGAAAGGGAAATCTGCCAGGAATTTGTAGTAAAGTAAAACTGAATAGGCTAAGCATATTGCCCTTGATGGCAAAAATGCAGTATATATTTATAAAATTGTTTCATTTTGAATGCAATTGAATGAATATCTCAAAGTTTAAACTTCCACTCCAATTCTTGCTATTCTGTTCAAATAATGACACATTTCTACATCCATATCTGTAAATCTCCATAACTTTGCCTAAGATGAAGTCACTGCTTTAAATTTACTAACAGAGGTACATTTTGTACCCAAATTTCATTCCTTCTCTTTGCAAAACATATGCATGTAGACATATTTCAAGTGAGCATGGATACATATACACAGACGGAGAAATCCATTTAGTGCTATTCAAGATTTAAATGCATTACAGTTGTACTTTTATGACTTGTGCAACCTTCAAAGAGACAGAATTCTTTCATCTACAGTCAAGAGCCATGAAAAGGCCTAAAATGACTAGTACCAGTCCTGTATACTCTGTACTGAATTAAAAAAGCAAAACATTAGAAACTTGTTTTGAAAAATAATCCTATAAAACATGCAATATATTTCTAAAGGGATGACAGTACAGACATATTTATTTTCGAAATGTTCCTAATACTTCCCTGAGGATATATCCTACTAGTGTAATCAAACTACTATTTAGAAGGAAACAGAATATCTTTGGTTCCTTCCTGAAATAGTTCTTGAAGTATATTTTGAAGGTAAATGTAGTAGAGTTTAAGCTGTGGTCTCATTTAAGAATTATAAACTGGGATTCATATGTCCCAGTCTGAACCATTGCACAGATCTAACATATTTAGGGTCTCCTCAGTGATGATTTTTTAGTGGCTTAAGTTCTTCCAACTTGTGCTGAAAAGCATGCAGTGAGCTGATGGAAAATAATGCAAGGTTCTAGGAAGCACTTTACTACTTAACTGGTTGCAGAGAGTTGGATAATCTAAAAGTGACCAGGTGAGTAGGAAAAAAGTTTCTATATAGAAATTTTTGTGATACAGAGGGAAATACTGGAATGTTGGTTTTAAATGTCTTAGCAGAACAATGAGCACCCAATGTAATTCTGACCAAAAAAAAAAAAAATCTTACATTTAATAGTTAATAAAATTCCATTACTTGTGATTGCTTAGTAGAATCAAAGGAGATACAAAAATGACACATTTTTAACCATGCTAGTTCCTCATTTTTCATTCAGTACCTGAACCCATATGTTTTTCTGTTACTTAAAGACTTTATCTATTCATGAGCTCAGACTCTCTCTCAGTAGTTTTGTGAAGGACTGAGGCTGCACAGTTTAGCAGGGAGTTGGCATTTGGCTTTCCATAAATATCTCTTGCCTGTGTCATGGTTTCACCTGGAGATTCTTTGATCATGTCAGATCTGAATATACCCTGATGGATACAGTATCTAAATCAGTAGCTCACAAAATGGCCTGCATTTCCTCAAGCAAATGTAAATATTACTGCTGGCAACTGGTGTAACCCCAAGTGAATATGCCTTCAGGTGTGCTCTACAGAAACCCTCAGAATATTTATTTAAATGTTGCTATTTCCTTGTCGACTAACTTTTTCATTTTATGTTTTAGCAAAGCCTGTAAAATCTTACCACAGCCATCTGAAGCCTTTGAATGAATGTTTAAATGTCCTTTTAGCAGTATTCACTTAGCTCTAATTTCAATACACCTGAAAACCTGACAGGATATACAAAAATGAGGTTCCATGTTGTTTATGACTTTTGCTTTTAAATATGCCAGTTAAACAAATTCTTACACCAGAACCTCACCTTTTAGATACCCCATCAGGGTTTGATATTTCCAGTTTTTATAAGGTGAAAAGATTTTCTTAAATCTTTCTGCAGCTGCAGCATTTCTAAGCAAGCAAAAGAGCAAACAAAGGTGCTAATACAGAAACTTTATGAGCCCCACGGTCCCTGGCTGTGTAATTAAATGGAAATACTTCTGAGTTTCAGGGACACCTGTTGCACTCTCCTCAGATGTTGCTGTTTCCACTAGTTTTCAAAATAGAAAAAGATCGTCAGGGGTCTCTGTGTCAAGGGGCACAAGATTCCTTAATGCCAGGACTAGATTTTATTTGTCTTGCAGCAGTGTGCAGTGTTGAGATGCCACAGCAGGAAAACCCTGAGCCCCAGCCATGGCTGAGGATGACCAGGCTTTCCCATGTCATGGGAGGAAGGAGCATGGGAGGGAGAATTCCTGCATGTGCCCAGATATGTGATGGTGGAAAGAAGTCCCACTCTGGGAGTTGCATCAGGCAAGGCTGAGTGAGAGAACAGTGAAAGAAGAGAAGAAAGATCAGTCCTACTGAAGGGCGAGGGCCTGGAAGGCACATAGCAGTGTTTGCACTATTGTTTGTTCTTTTTTTTCTTTTTTTTTTTTGACACTTCCTTCCGCAAGTAATGGTGCCAAAGAAAACATTTGTGAGGGAAAAAAGACAAAAGAGGTGTAAAGGCAGTATGGAGTGATGCTGGGGCATCGCTCCTCCAAGTAGCCTAGTAGGATCCTCCACAATCAACCCAACAGCATTTAACATCTGGTGGCAACTTTTCAAGCAGCATAGCATCCTATGCTGGGATCTCACTAATACTGAGAGAAGATCTGGACATCGGCATTCCCAATCTAAATTAAGACAATGGAGAGTTTTACATCCTGATTTTTTTTTTTCAGGAAACATCCTGCTCTTTCTGCCTTGGAAAGAGCAAATCTTGTTATACAGAGTAAAATGCATTCAGTCCAGTGCCATATAAATACCTACTCAGGGTAGACAGAATACCAGGAATTTTTCACAACACTGCTCAGATTTCATATGGCTTTATTGGAGCACTCATAGCAATGCAGAGGTAAAGGGCCTTGCACTCTTTATCTACACACTGTTTTAGGCCATTCTAACTGTACAGTCAACTGTAATCAGTACGACTACCAGAATGTTTTAATTCAGAAAATACCATTTACTCTTCCCATGCCAAAGCTTTTTGCTCAGACTTTTCCAGGGAATTTAGCTTGATGTAGGCACATGGGATTTCAGACCAAGGAAAGATTGGGCAAACAGAAGAAAACTGTGTCTTTTAACAGAAATTTTAACCAAATTTTGAATGAAGACAATGGTATTAACCATAACTTTCTAACCACATGAAAATGACAGAGTATCACAATCCCTTGAAAAGAAAATACAAGACATTTGGAAAGATGGAAAAATTTATGCAGCAACACTATTTTTAAAGGAGATGTCCAAATAAAGAAGTGTAACTTCAAACACACCAAAACCTACACCATATCCTAGATCATGAGGTATTATTTCTGTTATGAGCAATATTTGACATCTAGTGAAAGGACTGAAATTCCATTTCACATGAAAAGAGAGCACAAACATAAGGAAGGAGCTATTATTATCCAGGCCTCCAGAGTAACATGAAGAACAGTTTGGAATGATCCAGCTCATCTACACAGGTATCACCATCTGAAGAGCATATCTACCAAAAACATTACAAGGGCATACCTGTATAGGGAACACTCATGAGTTTAGTAATGATCCCAGGGGAGTGATAAGAGAAAGAGACAATGCAGCTGCTTGATATTTCAACTAACACATTTAAGCCACAGCCTCAGCTGTATTGGGAAAGCACATGCAGGGTTCTGTGTATATCACAGATGGTGCTACCATGGCTTGGTTACTGTGATCAGCTGTGTTGAAATGGGGATTGCCAGGGAGATTCAGAGCCATACAAGAAACACTCCTCACACTGTGCGCTCTTGTCTTTTATATGAGCACTCAGCTGGTAGGATTAATTCAACATGTATATAATTAGTTACATGTGCAGAAACTCAGAAGCAGGTATTTCTGACAAAAAAAATTCTGATTTCTCTCTATCAAAACTGAGTCATTAAAAAATTAAAATTTTCCCAGTTTTCCAGTAACTTTTTAGGGTTCTGGAATTCTGTGGGAGAAGTCCAAGATTTCTGTGAGATGGAACAACATGTGCAACTTTTTCCATTGATTTTTAAACATTCTGTTTAGTTCCACTTTATGAAACTAAATTTAAAAAACCAACATGAAATAGAATGTTTCTATTTTCTATAATTCTGTCTTTCTCTTAACCTGAAGCAACAATCCGGATCTTTTTTCTTGACTGCAATGTACTGCATTGAATCAGAATTAAAGAAAATTTGAAATCCTTTGAAAAAATTAATTAATTTTTGTACTTCATGGTATTACATTTACACTACTTTGTATTTCAAATTATGTGTCTATGTTATATATGCATCTAAACTATACATATTTTGATGTAAAAAATTGGAATTTTTGTTCTCCATCTCTGATGATTATGAGAAAAAGGTGATTTGGTTTTTATCTCCTAGCCAGGAAGTGGCAGGTTTACCTTTAAGCCTCTGTGTTTGCTATTCAGTTGTGAATCAATTCACCATTGGTTCCTTGGGGGGGAACAAAAGATCCTCTGTGCCCATTCAGATCTCTGCAGTAGCAACTGAGAATGTCTCCTGGAACTGCACATAACTCACTGAGTGGGAAAGCTCCCTTTGCCAGCCTGATAGATGAGAACTCTTGCAAGGAGGGAACAGAAAAAACAAGAGCACTCATATCACCAACAGGATTTGTGTGTGAGGCACAGAGATATGAGTCACTAACACTGAACAACAAACTCACACCTCACAATTTGATGTGTCTTTCATGCTCCCCAGTCAGTTCACTCACATAGGATCTAAATATTTGGACCAAATATTTCCAAGAGGTGAGTACTCAAATTCTGAGCACCTGCTTGAGGCCTCACTCCATGTGCATTGGAGCCAATATTCTGCAAAGGCACCCCAGACCAGCCTTCATGTGGTCAGTGTGTGCTGCAGACCTTGGTTTGGCCAGCACAGAACTCCCTACCCTCAAAACAGAAAATAAAAAATGTGAATACACTTGCTTTGTCACAGTTGTGATATAAATTGAAATTGCTACAAGCCAAGCACATTCTGAGATGCAATTTCAGCACCTCACTTATCTCAAGCAAAATGTAAAACTGGCAGCTAAAAAACAAACATCTGCCAATTCAAATAGACTGTAGAAATAATGTTCTGAAACACAAACATTTCCTGACAGTTTAGGGAGTCTGGGCAGAGTTGGTAGTGACAAATACAGCTGAGTTGCCCAACGTCTACCATTATAAGATACTGTTTTAAGTAATTTATAAAACTTTGCCAAGATTTTAACTATTTGAGCTGAACTTTCCCAGACAAAGTATCTGTCTTGGGCTGACTTATTTTGGAAAATTTCATTAAAACGGTTCAATCATTTCCAAATAATTTAGAGAAAAGGGCAGTATTACCTTCCTGCTTCAACATAAACTGTACAATAACATGGCTGAAAAGTTCCAAGATACCTGTGCTTTGGAAAAGGAACTTCAGAACACCCTCAGCATCCATGCTTTTTGCTGAATCTGAAAATACCCAGATCCATTTTGTCATGAAAAAACCTTAAAAATTTTCATTTGTGTTCTGTAGATGCTCGCTAAAAACTAGGAGCTGAACCCTGTGAGATCTCATTTTCACAGAGCACATTCCCACCCTATCCCCTCCTCCAGCACAGCTGTGGCTGACTGCATGGGGAGGCAATTTCACCTATAACTACAGCTCTGTTAACTCAGGGCATTGAGATCAAAGCCAGCATTTTACAGTCAGTCTCAAGGTGGGCAGCCATGAAGTTTCTGTCCCACTGAGAGGTCTGCAACAACCTCACTGGTCTCAAATGAAAAAACATACATTTGAATCAGATCCACTCTCAGCAAGTCTTTATGGAGAAAAGGCTTCACAGACATGTGCAGGTGAAGCCAGTCACTTCACTTCTATTTTGTAGAAGTAAACTCAGTTAAACAGCCCCTGAGTACTCTACTAACACTGCTAAGGAATAGTGGTGGAAAGCAGTGATCTGCCTGAGCTTAGCCCTGCTTTTCCTTAGGTCATACTGGCATAGAACCAGAAAGATGCTAATGTTAAAGCAGCCACATGGCTCCCAGGTCAGAGTTGCTTGTATGTGTCCAGCCTGAAGCATGAATAGAGGAATTCAAGAATACTGTCATATGTGTGTACATATATTTCACACAATCTCTCCACAGCCTGTACTTTGTGTGAGTGTGGAAGTGAATTGAACATAGGTTGGTAAGGATATTTGGTGACCTACAAGTCTAAAGAGTCTTTAGCCAAACAGCAGTAGTTCAGATCAATTATACCATATGCTGAAGGGAATATTTTAGGTTGTTTTCATGGCAGCATTGAAGAAAATTATCTTTCTTTATTTGAAGGTTAATCATGTTTGAATATTTTGCTCTCTCCTAAATAATTTGTGTTTGTCTTACTTGTGTTATTCTTTTATTGAAGAATTAATTCAATTCTGAGTTTCTTCAGTGACAAAAATTCAGTCATGATTTATTACGTGTGGATCAGATCTGCCTGGATTAGGTTCTGAGATTTACTACATTAGTTACAAATTAGGCATTTATTGGGGCTTCTTGCAAGTTTAAAAATTAATGACTCTGAAATTTCTCTCCAGTTTTATTTTGAAAAAAGATAGGTGACATCATTGAAATACTGTCTTGCACAGTATGAGGGAAAGGTTTTAGTTTTGTGGCACCTTCTCTCTGAAGATCATAAGGAACCTCTCTAAGATCACCAAGTTCTCTCTCCAAAGGCCTATAAGGCACAAGAATGGGGTCTCTATTACCTTCTTACAAGGGTAATCATGATAAATCATAATATTCTTGAACTTCTTTGAAGATCTATGCAAAGGCAATGAGGTCTTATCTCTTGGCTATCACTGCTGTCACCACACTACCATTCATCCAAGAAAACTAAATCCAGTGATCTACAAGACAGGAAAAATGTGGGTTTATTGCGTACATCATAGCTTTGCTGTAAAGGCAGTTATCTAGTAAAAGTGTGAGTTTACTTTGATATAGCATGGCACAACACAACAGGTAGTAATTTATGTCAAACGGTATTAGATGGAAGAGGTCAAAGGTAAAATTTTGCTTCTGGAGTCTGTTTTGCTATTTAATTAATACCTGCTAGACAAGACAGGTAGGACCTGCATGACTGTTCTGGTCTGGTACAAAACAATAAATAAATACCTTCTGGGGACTGACAGTAGTCACATGGCCTGGGTGTGTTTGAAGGTGCTGTTTAGAGGCATCACTTGCTTAAGCATTCATTGTCATAAGTAAATCATGTGTTGCAAGGGGTTGTGAGCCTCATTTACATAAGTTTATGTAATTACAAATTTTTTTGTACTGATTGCTGTTTTGGAGATGCTGTTCTTAGGGAGAAGAATCAGAAGAGGGGAGAAGGGTAGAAAAAGTGAAGCTATGTGGCTCACAATGGAATGGATGCTAGGCATAAGGGGACAAGGACACCTCTGTATGTTAATTTTTCTCTAGTGAGCTGAGGAGCCAGAGCTGTGTATAAGGAATGGAAACTATTTGCAGGCCTTTCCAAAGAAAACCAATGCAGGAGAGAAGACCCTCAGCCTGTTCCTTGGGGGGATCCTCTGCCAAATCCCACATTGATGCAAGCAGACTGAGAAAATGTGGATGCATTCTGCTGCTTAAAGTAGAGAAGAACTCTAGAGGACTTGGCTATAATACAGTCTCTGTACTGCAAATAACTGAGGAAAATGGGGTACATGCAGGATTTACATGAGCTGCTGGGATCAACAGCTACTGGGAAGCCTTTGCCAATGTCTTAAAAAGGAAACCTGATCATGGTGCAGAGGCACCACTTACTCTGTACTGCTTTGTGTTGAGCAGCTGGAGCCCAAGCCAAGTCTTTGAAAACAGAACCACAACCTTTGTAAAAATTCAATGTCAGCATTATAGAGAAAAGACCAAAGAATTTGCTTTGCAGGGTTTGTGCATATCAGGACCCCATCATCTGAAAAGCAGCTTATCCCTGGAGGAGAAGACACCAAATGATTGGGTTTGTAGCCTAACATTTCCCTCCAGTACACTCTCTTTTGAGAGGTTGCATACAATTACTATTTCCTCCAAGGGGATCACAAGGTTTAGCACTTGCTTAGTCTACCCAGACATGACCACCAACACAGCCCACTGTGCTGCTACTGCTCCAAGTTACCTACCAAATACTCAGGACATTCTTCCAAGCTATGAACTGGCTTTCCCTCTATATAGAAGCATGATAGGAAAGTAATTACAATTTAAAAAACAATGATTTTCCCTGAGGTAGACGCATGGAATTTCATATTAAGAACCTACAATAAACCTACAATAACCTCCTTCTTCTGTAAGGAGAAGCATTTGCCTTAAGTGCAGTATGTATAGCATAACAGGACTGCTCATTCTGCTCTCATCATTCCTATTCACATTTTGAGATCATCTCCACTTTCCAACAGATATTAAAATGTACTTTTATAATGTCTAATTTTAAAAAATGTTATGTGCTCACTGAAGCAGCTTTACACTTCATCCAGTCATCAAAATGTGAAGCACATTTGTAGTTCAATAACTCCACGATAAGCATAGGCTTCAGTGCATTTGTGGAACAGATGACTTAAGTTAGATACAAAGTTTAAAAATCTGTCTGATATGCAAGTAGTACAGATATATCAAAGAAAACTGCCATGATGCACAAGGTAAACATAAACTTGATTAAAAAGAAAAAAGTTAAGTAGTTTCTTTAAGGTTAGGCAGAGCAAAGTCAAGAAAGAGCTATAAAATATCAAGTTCCTAGTAGCTGACCCTTTTATTTTCCATAACTTTGTAAGCAACAAAAAACCCCAAAAGAAAGAGAGAAGAAATACCCTGGCATGTTTCTTCTGAGCAACAACGTGTTCCATCCCACAGAACCCAAATTCACTGGTGAAGAACTAAGAAACTGAAGAAACCAGCAGAAATCAGAAATAGACTACAGCCTTGTGTTAAACAGTTATATAAATGACTGAAGGAGTGATTTATTTATGCAAAATTGAATATTTCAAATGCTTATGAAAGCATTTAATTTACAGAAAGAAAACAAAACCAACTGTTGCAAGAAAACTGTTGTGCACACAGAAAGCAAGTTCATATTTAAAAAATTGTTGTATGTAAACTTAAATAAAGAAATTAAGTACAATGTACTTTTATAACTCATATGTAGCCCTTCTAATGCTGTATGCTGATTTTTATATCAGAGTGTATGAGAATGCTAATTAGTATTAGTGAGAAAAAAGAGAGAAGGAAAACCAGAATGTTTGAATTTAGAAAGTAAACAGAAAGAAGGCAAATTTTATCTAAGTAATATGACAGGGGAATTATCACCATGTGAAAAGTTACCAATGAACATTCAATATTTTAGAATTTCCTAACCTTTAATACATATGATTTCTGAATCCAAGTGTAATTAAACTGCTTCATGTTACTTTTCCTTTCTTTCAGAAATGAAGTAAGACAAAGAAAAAAAAAGGTTTGCAGGGCTTGTAAATCACTCAAGAATCCAAGTAAAATTATTCAAAAGCTCAAGACAAATGTTCTTGACTGAAAACTGTTAATGAAATTATTAGAATACTAAGCAAACCACCATCTTCTGGTTTGTTCATATCCACTATATCCCTACCTTTTCTTACCAGTTCCACTAAACTTTATCAAATCAGCTACAAAAATTTCAATACATAATTGTTATATATTGAATTTAAATCCAGTTAATTATTATTTGTTTCTGAGAAAGTACAACTTCCATTACTAATTTCTAGCTTTTTACAATCAAATTTGTAATTTTGGTGCAGTGGAGTCTAAATTTGAAAGTGAGATCTCAACAGAAAAAAAAAGTCATCCAGACATGGGAAAAATCAAAATTATAGCTTCTTGTAGCAAAGGAGATGACTTATTACAGTCTCTCACTGTTTCTTGTGCAGCAGCAGCTAAAAGGATCCATGACAGAATATAGAAAGACTGGGAATGATTTTTTTACTGATCCTTTTAATTTTAGCCAGTGGGTAAGGATTTTCCAAAATGAATGCAGCCATTGTCAACTGGCCCATATATTTCTGGGTTGGGTTTTCTAAATTTGATTTCTGGGAGATGTTAGTAAAGGCTGGGTAGAGAAGCAGTGTTCAGAATGAAAACACAAAACTTTCAGGAGAACAATCTGCTTATATATAAGGCACACATATATAAGGACACGGTGGGTCCTTTCCATAAGAGTAAAGGTACCATAAAAGAAACAAAACAAAGAAATTGTTATTCAGCTCTGAGAATGCCACCCACTAAGTCAAGCTCTCCCCAGCACAGATCTGCCCCCCTGACAATCTGGCCCTGTGTTAAAAGGATAACCTCAGTAAAAAATTCTAAACTCTATCCTCCACGGTGCATGAACATACACAAACCAGCTATTTACAGATGTTCCAGGAAGTCAGTAACAATGTCCTCAAAAGTCACGTTATAAGTCTCGCCAGGTGGAATTTCTAAAGAGCTGCTCGAACAAATTCTTGAGAGCAGTCAGAGCCGGTCTGCACCACCCAAGTGGCATCTGTGGTCACAAATCTGCTACATATTGCTGGTCAGGAGCCCTCTGCTGCTAGAAAAACACTTTTCCCTGCCATATCCATGTCCCTGCCAGGTTACTGTTCCACTTCTAGCATGCAGTCGACTGGGGCAGATCTGCCACAGAGACATCTTGCTCAGTCAAAAATAGCTGTTTGTAACATTGACTAGTCTTAAGTCTGGGTCTGACCTTCATAAAGCCCTGCCTGTCTGATCTGCTTCCCTCACTCTGGCAACTGTACAGCAGTTGATGCAGAAGACACTATTACCCACTGTGTCTTCATTATCTCTCTGTTGGAGGTAGCTGTAAAGGATAACTCCTGGTCACATCGGTGTTACCTAGAAACAGACCTTCCAGAGGGCCCAAAGGAGGAGGGAAAAAACCTCACTCCTGTATCAAAGAAACTTTCAAGGCATATGAATGGATGGCAAAGGGACTCATTTATAATAACAAAAAAAAAAAATTGGCACAAGCTCTTGAAACTTTTATGCTCCAAGGTCTCCATTAATATGGTTCAAGCTTGGTAGAACTTTTTGAGGGATTTTTATAAGTACATTAGAAATTGGCCCAAACAATTTTGGGGAGAAGGTATAAATTGTAACTGGAAAAATTAGATTAACACAAGGTTGAAATTTAGGTTTAAAAGCTGGTCAGTCCTGACTTATATGGCATTTTACAAATGTTCACCTACATAAGCCTGGACAGCTTTAGGACAATTTTGCTGCGTGAAATACCTATACTCTACCAGTGTCTCTGCAAATAATAGCAATCAACGATCAATTTTACAGGGGCTCACACATTTCTGTCCAATTTATAAACATACTGAAATGCTTGAATCTTCAATACATTCTGTACACTAAAAAGTAGACAACATCGAGAACAGGTATTGTTTCGTGTCCTCTTTTCCCCTCCAAATTCTGGAGGGTCTTCCACATTGGGCTTTATTGTGACATTCAATGGTAAAAAATAGGTAGAAGGAAGGCAGCCAAGCCCTGGCAATATTGACTATTGATCCAGCTGTACAGAGTCAGATTACTTGGAAAACAACCCTTCAATTTTTCACTCCAGTGACGCTGCAGGGCAGTTGCTTTTAGGATCATTACCCTTGTCTGTAAAATAAAGGAATGTGAGAATGTGTTTGAGTAAATTCTGAACCCATTTGAACTTTGTGGGTTTGAAACTTAGTCCTAGAGAAAAATCACTGCCTTCCATGCACACATCACCTCCACAGCTAACCAGGGCATTCACACCAAGACTGTGGCTTAGCTGATCCATAAATCATCCATAAATCACGATTATGCTGTAATGAGTGTACTGAGAAATACCCACATGGCAACACCTTACCACATGAGAGTTGCTTTCAGAGAGGAAAATCCAGAAGGCACGTGTTCCATTAATATACTAACAGGCAAAGAAGTTCATGTCACTGCTGCACAAGCAAGTGATGGCAGAACCCTCTCTCTCTAGCAAGGCAGCTCTGCAGTGAAGAATGCTGGCATTTACCCAGTGCTGGACAGCAGGAGCTTTAAGCTTAGCATCAAAAATGAACAGAAAACAGCCATAGACCAACTAGTGCTCAGCTTGTCTACACTCATGAGTGCTCCTTTCATTTTTGTGCCTCACAATATTCTAAACAAGGAAGAGAAGACTCATGTAAAAGGTTAAAGGTAAGAAATGGCCTTAATCCATGAAAACTGCAAGGCCCAAGTAGCCAGAGTGTGCAATATTAATGCAACAGGCATTAATGATAAGAATCATGAGCAAGAAAAGTTGTGGAACATTTTGATTGGTCAAAGTCAGATGAGGAAGACTTTTTCCAAACATTTCTACTTTTTTCCCTATCTAACTGCTTTTAACAGCCTTGGCAATGAAATCTGTCCTTTCCTCTTCCACTTTAAAGGGCATAATGAAATGTGGCATTTTTTCTGAGGATTATTGCCATCTCCAAGAACTGAGTCTTCCGTATCTCAGCAAACCAGATCACCCAAGTCTGGTTTTTGCTGGACGTTTGATTTTAGGAATATTTTTTTTTAATTTGGAGAGGACGTCAATGCAGAAAGGACACTCCTTTGGAACAGATACCTTTGGAATAGAAAAATAAGTATTATTAGATATATTGAAATAGAAAGTAATAGGATGAAGTGGCAATGGGAGTGTATTGTACAAAGAACCAACAGACAGTAACAAAGATATCTCTTTTATACAAAAGTTTAGGAAGGTTACTTGATGGAAATAAAACTTGGACAACATCTCAGTCTCAGTAGACAGCAGGGCATGACTGAGATTGAGCTGGCTTAACTTCTGAAAGCTTCAGGAATGGAGAAAGTCCCTCTCAGGCAGAAAAACAGTCCTTAAAATGAAAGAAGGAAAATACTTTAATTGTCTTCCCAGTCTCAGGTATACTGAGCACATGGAATGTCCTCAGAGGAAGGAAAGAGTGACTCTCAAGATACAAACTCTGGCTCAAGAAATTGTTGTTTTAGACCAGTGACTGCTGGAAGGTGGAAGGTATGCTAGACAACGATCCCTCTGTGTTCACCCTTTCTGTTTTAGTCCTTCCCTAAGCATTTGCTATAACCACTCTCAGAGACAGATTACCAGACAATGCAGACCTTCAGTCTGGCCCTGCACTGCACCTCTCAGCTTTTAAGACCTAAAAGCAATGCATGAAATAAACCCAAGCAGCAAGGATTTAAACACAAGTGGCCATAGTGTCTAGATATTTGGATCTATTAAGAAGTGTGTGATCAAAAGCCAAATCCCTGCTGAGGAACCAAAATTGATGAGATCAGTCCAGACATAGGGCTCTGATACAGCTCAGCTTTCACACTACAAGTTGTAAAGTAATTTATCACTGAAGAAACCCACATATTTGTATCACATTAGCAGAAATTTCCCATGAATAAAACAAAGGATTTTATTTTGTAGCTTTTTTTCAATCTTAAGAAGTCTTAGAGTAGCCTCCGGTCCCCCATAAAATTAAGAACAAAGATTAATTTGCAATTTACGCAGTAATTTTTACAGTCAAGCATAGCAAATAAGGTAACAGATTTTCCAGATGTCCAGAGCTCTGGAGGCACTATTACCAGGACTAGGCTGCCCTCTCTTGTGCAGAGGGAAATCTACACTTGGATGTAGTGTTTCAGAGCTAAAAATACCTGAGAGGCCATTGCACTCTGTACAGGAGGAGGGGAGGTATAAAATGTCCATTTTCCAATCAGTACTAATCAAATGAGATGATAGTGTTGTTATGTAAAGCTGATCATGTCAGAATTCAAGATATAAATTATATTTTTCAGACAACATTTCATTTCAGGCATTTAATCTCTGCAGGTTTACAAGACACCACACTGCAGACTGCACAGTTCATCTGCAAAGCCAACCTACCTTAAATAGAGAGGCTTAGAATGCACCTCACTGTACTAAAGTGTTTTCACTCTAGAGTGAGACTGGAAGATGTAAACTAAACTACCTCAGCTGTCCTTCCCTCAGTCTTTCTCTAGCTTTACCATACAACCCTGTCAGCCATGACTCCTGTTAAAAACCTGCTGGATCCTAAGCCCTTCTCTGCTGTGCAAAGTAACAGAACACTCCATAAATTGAGGAATTTTCTCCTTTCTTTTGAAACTCTTTCTTTTTACTTTCTGTACAATAGCAATTCAGAGGGGAAAAAAACTCTAACAAGAACAAATGTGTCTGTTTGGGTCTTTAACCTTTTGAATTCTTCCAGAAAAAATGAAGTAAAAATCACTTTTTTTCTTACTTAGAGCAGGCAAGACGTTAGTTTCTATTTCCTAGACTTTTTCTCTCTGTTCTTTAAATTTTGTCATATAGGTAAAATTCTTCCCACTTGGTAGAAGACACTGGACAAACAGGGTATACTAAGAATTTGCTAAGTTTATACTTATACTAAGTATATATACTTATATATACTTATACTTTTATACTAAGTTATCTGTCCACTTTATGTTGGAAAGGGTAAATTCTTTGGGATCACTCTAACAGCTTTTCCTCTGTGCAAGTATATGATGTATATGACCACTATGTCTTATATTTTCTTCCTGGTTAACTCATTTTGAATAGTCTCCTGGCTATTGACCCAAGGTACTCCTATCATCCTTAATTTCATCCTAAAAGCTGATAGATTGACTGAAGGGGATTTCAAGTATTGTCAAAAGTTAAAATGGCAGTTCCTTAGGTAGAAAGCAGCCAGAACAAGCCACCAATCTCCTGTTCCAAAGACAGGCTTTGTGCTGCGTTCTGAGATGAGAAATATGAGATGTATAAAGGAATCCACTAGCACAAACACTCTGAATAAATCAGACAGGAGTAGGACATCCTGTATGGCTGGGTTTTGTTGCTGTGATGCCCAGCACAGCTGACTGAGGCACAGGAGCAGGAGGCACAATACATGAGACACAGAATGTAGAGTAGCAGAGCTACAGCACAGGCAGTGAACTGAACCTTGACTTCACATCCCCAAAGTGTGGCCAGTGTGGCTGTGGAAACTTGATGGAAATAGGTCTTTATCCAGCATAGGCAGTGAACTGAACCTTGACCTCACACCCCCAAAGGCCTGGCTGTGGAAATTTGATGGGAAAAGGCTTTTATCAGACTACCTCCCACCTTGAACCATGGGAGCCAGAAAGGAATCACAGTTCCCTCCTCAGTCTTCTAAGGCAGAGAATGTAGTCTAAATCTAGACCTGCTTTGGGAAAATATGAACAAACCCAGCAAAAACTGCAGTGACTTGAGCCTTCTCACTGGGAAAACAGTTCCCCACACACACAGCCCTTCATTCTCCCCAACAACAGTGTCAATTAATGTTCTGTATGGCTAAGCATTTGCTTTAACCACACTGCTTGTAATTAGCAGTCTCTATTAATACTAGGCATCTGAGACCTGCAGAGTTTGAGTAAAAAGTGCCAGGGCTCAAGTGTTTATGAGCAGTTCATATACAGCAGGAAATTTCTTGTTTTTCTTGAACAGTTGCCCAGTCTGTACTTGCCAAAAACTGCATGGTGAATAGTCATTACCCAATTTAATAGAGATGTGGGCTAAAATTTCTGCTACCTGGTTTTACACATAGGCTGTGGTTAGAGGGGAAAACAGAGGTCTCATTGCTTATATGTCAGTGTGTAATTTAAGTCAAAGCAAGAAGTTTGAATAAGTCACTCTGTGTCTACCACCTTAAAGTAGGCTTTTCAATTCTTTGCAAGGCTATGGATTAGTGATAGATGGGAACAAATCCCACATGTCCTACCATCATCAATTTTTTATGGCAATTCAAAAGCTAGTCTTAAAATGAATTTTGCCTTTCACATATATATTTAATTTTGATTATCAATATGGATTTTTGTTCTGATAGTTTCATTTTGCAATACAAGCCATTAAAACAGAGGAGCTTTGTCTCCACCCGTTCTTTGTATTGTATATTTTAGAAATTAATTTCATACCTTCTTATTTTCTGCATTTATGGTAATTCTGAAGTGTTGGGTTTTATTTAAGATGAAAATGAGTAGATTCTAATTAACTAGGAGCAAAATCACTCCATCCATACCCTGTTTACCCCTCTGAGTACCTCTTAGGTACCCAGAAGACCACAGACAACTTATGAAACAGGCACTAACTGTACTAACAATTTGGTATCTCGTTATGCTGATAGTTTCTCAGCTGATAGTTCTCTCATAGTTTCAAGTCTGTATTTTGAGTTTGCTAATAGATCTGTTTAGGAACTAGGCAAGTTAAATGAGCTCAATGCACAAGGCTCAGAGCAAAATGTCCCTAAAAAATGGGAAGAGACTGAAAATTTCCTGAAGAGTGAGACAGCCTATTTCCAACTTCATTTGATAAAACTCAGCCCTTCATCAAGAGATCTGCCTACACAGTATAGACAAAGCCTATATGGAAAAAGAGTTAGCTATAGTCTTTTTGTTTTGTCTTGGTTCTCTTTAGCTTACATCTGGATATTTGGAGTCCATTTTTGTTATTTTAAAGTCTATTGTCCCTCATATACAAAAATCCAGGGACAGTTTTATTTCCCTCCAAGCTTCAACAACATTCATGTTTTTCAGTGTGCCAGTAGATATTGAGATATTTTTGTTTCTTGCAGCCAAGAGGAAATGAAAGGCACAGATTTTCTAGAGCAGTAAGGACATGCAGTTGCCCCTTTAATTACTATCACTTACATACATGCCACTCTTGTAGTAGCAGTATAGAAATATTTCTTTTCTCTTTCAAAGTGCCCCAGTCAGAAACTAGCAGACACAGAAATCCATTTCAAGTTGATATTGTTGACTTTTAGAGCAATTATAGCAAAGCCAGAAAATATGAAAAATATTTGCACATTAAAAGGAAGAGCTTTCTTCCACCAAAAGGAAGGAAGGAAGGAAGGAAGGAAGGAAGGAAGGAAGGAAGGAAGGAAGGAAGGAAGGAAGGAAGGAAATTTGCTAGACATATTGCCAAAATAAAACATTTTCAGACAAAACAACAGGTTGATGGAAACTTATATTCTGTGCTCACTACTTAGAAGAAAATGTTATCCTATTTTTCTACATCTAGGCAGTCAAAAATTGGACATAACACTTCTTTCTATTGCTAAAAGAAAAAAAAAAAAACAACAAAAGGGAATATCTCTTCCCCACCCAAACAGGAATAATTATCTCCCTAAGGCCAGATCCAAATCAAAGATTTGATGACCTTGAGGGCAACTGGTCACTGCTGCAGCTTCTCCTGAATTGGATGATACAGACTGGGATTTATATCTACAGAACAGAGCTGGAGAAAGAGTGGAAGATAGATCAGCATCAAATTTGTGTTTGTTATTCCTGGCAGACCGCAGGAGGCTCTGGGGATCAGTGCCTGAGGGTAAGTGGGCTGAGGATTAGTAAAATAGCTGGGAAAGTAGAAGAGGGGAATTTAGGTACTTCTTCCCTGCACCCTGGGAGCTGTAAAAATAAAAACATAATTTCAACCTCTGCTTCTTTTCTTTCAAGCAATTTTCTCCTACCACAAAGTTCCTGGAGATCATATACAGGTAGGTGAAGAAGAAGACTTGCAAGCAAAAAAGAAAAAACAAGCAAACAAAAAAACCCCCAAAAAACGAAAAAAACCCAAAAAAACCCCAAAAAAAACCAACCAAAAAAAAAAAAAAAAACCCCACAAAAAAACCTCAAACAAACAAACAAAACCCCCCCAAAAAAACAACAACAAAAAACCCCCAAACCCAAAAAAACCCCCAAAAAACCACACAAAAACCCCCAAACAAAGAAAAAAAAACCTCAAAAAACCCCACCCAAAACCAACAAAATAAAAAAAAGAAGAAAAAACAAAACAAAAAGAAAAACAACCAAAACCAAACCAAAACAAAAAAAAAAAAACAATTAAAAAAAAAAAACAACCCCAACACCCAAGGTCCATGGAGAAAAGATAAACCCAAAAATCCAGGATCCAGGGATGCATGATTTGGCATAATGCACATATTTTAAAATAGCTACTGCAGCAATTGCAACAGGTAGTGGTAGATTCTTGCTACACTGAGATGAGGCCTGATTCCTCTCTGGAAGACAGGCTTCAGTCAGACTAATGCCTTAGAAATGGAACTGGACCTTTTAATTCATGCAGATGAAAGATGCTAACATGTTTTTTGTCAATGCAATCTGTTAAAAGGTGAACAAAACTGCAGCAAAATTCAGACCCTGTCAAACTACAGACTAGACAGATAGCATTTACCCATGAGCTTGGAGAGTGAAATTGATCTGCCCGTTGAGATTTTCCTCTTCCCTGAGCTTAAACTAGTTTTGAAAGGAAAGATGTTTGCACATTTACTTTTCAAAGAAAATTTTTAGCAGTTTTTTAAGACAACAGAGGTAAAAATAGACAGTTCAAGCAGACAAATAATGAAATGTGAGAATGTATAGAAAATGCAATTGTTTAAGCTTAGAAACAGTCTAAATTGATACAAAAGGCCCAGATATTTGGCTGCAACAACATTTTTCTTCAGCTACAACAGCAAATATTTTCCATCTTAACTTCACCATAAGCCTTAAGAGTCTGGCATACTCTAAAAACACTATAAGAATTTAAGGTCACTGAAATTTCTAGCAAGGACAATATGGATAAAACTGCATCCTCCTCCCTGGTGGTGGATTTTGATGCACATTAGCAGGTGTTCTGAGAATCCTAAATTGTCAGAACAATAATTCATCAAATGAACTGAAGGCTCAGGTATCAGAATAGTACTACAGACACAACAGAAAAAACCCCAAAGCTTTGCCTTTAAATTTCTGTAACTCATAATCTTTTGTACCTAAAGTTGCTTCATAAGAGGGGGGAAGCTGGAAGCTGTAGGAAAATAAATCTAGTTGTCTGCCTATGGATTAAGACCTGGAATGTGAAAACAAAGGAATTTTTTTTATGCCTTTGAACATTTGAAAAACAAATTCTCACGGATACTAATCTCTGGATAGCGGAACACTTTATCTGCCTTGATTTTTTTCTTTTTTTGGGTTCTTACTTCTGTGTAATATATATGTAAAATATTCTGTTATATATTTCAAATAGAATGGTAAAATGTTTGGACATATGCCTTATTTGGAAAAAATAGAAAATATATCTTAGTATATTATTATGTTTTACCAAGTTTGTGGGCCAGATAAAAAGGATGAAAACTGTGCTGGTTCAAACTTGCAATTGATTGCAGTGTATTGAAACAGAACATTTTACAGTGGGATTCAGTGTGTTATATGCAGACACTAATAATTTATAACCTCAGCATTTTGAGTATATATTTTGAAAATGTGTTGCTTTGATTAGGAAATTTTCTTAACGTTTATTTTAAGAGTTTTTACCTGGGTTTGTTGGGTTTTGGTTTTTTCCTCCTGTATGATGGGTAGTATCACCTTGTGTTTTAAAACTCTAAACTAGGCACTCTTGAATAAGAGTCAAAAATTAAGCAAGTTGTGGTGTGCAATGGTGTAAAACTGTTACTGGAATGAATTCAGGCAGAAAAGCATTACATCAAACCATCAAGTGTGAACTGAGTTGCATGATTTATTCTAACAGAGCAAAGTTGCTTTTTTTACCTTAGGTCTTATAAAACAAAATAATATGAACATTGAAAGGTCCAGAACTAGCCCCTTACAAAAAGTGCATTATAATCTCTTTCTTTGTTTTAATTTTTCCAAACTTCATGAAATAAGAACAAATGATTCCTTGAGCAAATTACTTGAAACTCCAGTTAAATTTCACGTGCTGGTTGCATCATTTTTTCCCACGCAGCCTAAATGCATCCTCCTGAAAGATAATTTTTTTTCCTGTCATCACAAATTCAATCTCCTCAGAAAAATGCCTTCCCATTAAGTACCCTTTGACATAAATAGTGAACTGCTGGACATAAAGGATTGCTCTAGGTTCAAATGAGTATGAAAAGTTATTGTTATGCTTAAAAAGGTCAGACAAGTGCATAATGACTTTTAGTATGGTTTGATTTGTGCACATTTGTCTACATGTGCTCATGCAGCCCCATATGCCTGGCACATCAGCTATGTGGAGCTGCTGGTAGGCAATTTCACTGAGTGTCACCCTTTGGCTCTAAGGAGAAGCTTGTTAATCCTTTCCTCCCATTGCCCCAGTGAGCCAGAGGGAAGCTGGAGCTCACATCTCCTCTGTGGTTCAGGGATGTCCAGCTCTCAGTAGGCAGGCATATTTTATTCTGTCCTGAGTCAGGTCCCTTCGTGCTACCCCATTTTGGGGATGTTCAGCTAAGCAGTATCACTGCCTCCGATCTGCAAGGCCATTTATTTAAATATAGGCATCCAAAATATATGCTTGTGTCAGGAAGGAACTGTGCTAAGTCATTAAAAGTAGGTCTGGAGGGCTTCAGTTCTCTGCAAATCATCTTGGCTGCTATCTAAATAGTATACCTAAAATTAGAAGTGTGCACATTCCCTATCATTTTAAAAGTGAAGATATGGCTTGGTGTCACTGTTTACTGGAAATGGGTAAACCACACAGTAAATTCAGAATTTGCTGTTTCAAGAGACTATTTCTTTTTCACAGAAGCATAAAAATTTTAGTGAAAAGTTTTGGGGAACTAAAAGTTTTAGTGAAAATTTTTAGTGAAAAGTTTCTACTGACCTGACTGGGAAATACATAATCTGAAGCACAAAGAGCTTCTGAAATATTCTCTAATAATAATTTCTTGTAATCGTTCTATCACTTCAGTTATGCACTGGTACGGGCTTATGTTCTGAAATCTACTGAGTCCAAGACACTTTCAGTTTTAGGATGATCTACTCTTGAAGAACTCAGCTGATATCCCATAGTTTATATTTTGAATGTCATATGTGAAGATTTTCCTTGGCCTTTTCTTGCTTTCTTGGATTAAAACTGAAAATAATTAAACTGAAATATTCAAATGAGCATTTAATCCTACAGCAGGATTTATTACAGTGGCAGAGTGATTGCTTCAAGCAAACTTAAATACTAACATGTGTAAACAATCACTGCTGTGTTTAGCTGATGTCCTAAATCATAAAAAATTTACTCTGGGATAAAACATGCTTTTACCCGGAGGTCCATTGTATACAGTAACATAGAACAGAGATGGAGAGACTGGAGCTGGGAGGAACTGTGTGTCAGAGATGTGGGACTCTGCAGTGATACACTGATTTGGAAGCAGTGTACTCTGTCCCTTCCCAAGGTGAAGGTTGGTCTCCTTGTTCTATCCCCAAGAGGTCACCTAAGAAAAATGGAAAGAAAACAATTCCACATTTTCTCAGACACCTAAGTTATCAGCAGACCAAGGTGAACAAGACGTAAGGAGGCAGATGAGAGAAGAGGGTTTTGTACATCCCCATTCACCTTCCAGACAGGGCAACACAGCTTTTCAGCTCTTTCAAAGACTACACAAACAAAGTAGGCTGCCTAAAGGTTCCTACTACCATCTCTTCACAGTCTGCTGCAATCTGACACTGTCAAGATCTTTAGTCCAAATCTATTGCCTACAGATAAAATCTGAAACCCTGTCTGGACAAATTCCCCATGTTTGGAAGACTGTTTTCAGCAAGGAAAAAAATCTGTCCTCTGTGGCAAGATGAAAGAAGCTTGCTAATGAAGCTGTTCTACTTCATTCTTGGGGAACTAGTGTCAGAAAACCATAAGGAAAACCAAAACAAATCAGAGAGGCAGTCATCACATCTCATCTGTATTTTATCTGTGCTCTCAGTGTGCAAGGAACATTAGGGCACAATTCAAATTGTAAGGGTTTATTCTTTTGTCCAGAATATAACTCTCCACCATCAGGGATATATTTTTAACAGGGTAGAGATTGATTTCAAGCAATGCAATGCAATATCAGGCTAAGATGAGTGATGAATCCACCCTCCTTAATGATGCTTAGTTGCTAAAATTTTAAAGGATTATACGTTAAGGGGGTAGAAGTGCTTTGCTTCAGGAACTGAAAAAAATTTTTTCTCATGTAGTAAAGTCACTTTTTTTTTCACACCAGTAATTTTTTTTCATGCTGGATCACTGCTCCTAACATAAACTAGAAGAGCAGAAAGAGATAAAATCTGAATGTGCTAAATTCTGAGAATGAGTCTTATCCCACTGATGTCAACATTTGCATCCAAGTCAGTATTTCATTACTACATTTTCCAGTCAATATGAATTTTAGCTTATCAGCTGAGAGTCAAAGTGAAAAGGTACAAGGAGACAGCTCAAATTTCTAGAATGGTTGCTTCATAAGAAAGAACACAGAGACACAGTAAATCTAGGTATCATCATAGGGCCATTTCTGGTATTCCTGATGGGTGGTACTGATAGTAGATTTTTTACCTGCAGTCAGTAGTTCTCTGTTGAATCAGTCCATGGAGAGAGGAGGAAAAAAACTCTTCTGCATTTTTTCTTTATCTGCCACAGATCTTGTCCTCTTTTTTCAGGCTGCATCCCTTGTTCTGTGATGGCAGAGATAAGACTGAAGCCTCTACCTAATATAAGCAGATGTGAGGTAGGTTAACTTGTAATAAGAAGATGTTTTATTTCTTTAATTCCTGTGCAAGGGTGAGTAGCTGTCAGACCAGATAAGAAGCAATGGGACAAAGTTTATTTCTTTCATTCCTGTGTTTAAGGCAATAAAGGGGAAAAATATGAAGTGTCTTGAACATCTGCAATTCTGGCCATTGCTGGAAAGTTGCCAGCTTCTGGTCTTTGGGAATGTAGGAGTTTTGCTGCTATTGCCTCAGCATACAGCTGAAAACACAGCTTTGGTGCACAGTGCAAGATTGAGTTTGACTCCTGTCCCTCTCACCCCAGGCATGTTCCCTGCATTACTATTGCCCTGTCACCACTGTTGTCCTGGCCCCAGCTTTTGAGAGCTGACCTTGAGAAATTATTTCTTACTTTCTTACTGGATGCTTTGAATGTCTGAAATCAGGTCAGCCTCACTTTTCCTCACTCAGTACTTTGGGTATAAAACCCTTATTTGTTAATGAATGCATAACACTATGTTTATTTCATTAAAAAGTTCAGAAGGTTATGTAAAGAGGTTGATTCAAGTAGGCCTCTTGTACTGGGGCCACAAAAAAAAAATCCCTTTCTCTCTTATCTAAATCAAAAAATGAGAGAGAAATGAATTAAAATGACTGCTCAGTCTACAAAAATATCAGTACAGATTGTCATACTAAGATTGTGTTTGTATACTTAGATATTTGTTACTTTCTAATTACCTAAAGAGAATCATAGTAACAAAATATTGCCATTCCTTTACTTATTTTTATTTACTAATAGAAGTTCTGAATGGTTTTTGGAGCCCAAGACATATGTGAACACCATCAGGCAAGTACAGCACAGAGAAATGAAAAGTTAAATATTATTCCATAGCCCAGCAAATGAGAACTCCCTGTCTCCCATTCTGACCACAAGATGTAGCTGTCCCTTTCCATACTGACCCTTTCATTCAGGATTACAGGCTGTCATTACTTTCCAAATAAAACAGCCAGTGTAAATAAGCAATGCCTCAGGGAACCCTGTGCTGGAAAAATACACCAAGAGCAGGTTGTGGAGCATCCCCAGGGTCCTTCACCATAAGATGTCCCAGCCCTGATGGGGGAAACTCAAAATCTGCTGGGGCAAGGACTGTTTCTATGGCTGTAAAGTGGCCAGGAGTGAGCCACACTGAGCTAGCCAGGCCTGTAGGTGCAGGCTGGACCCTGCATCCTGGGAGGCTCCTCTCTCTCTCATCTTCTTTAAATGCTTTTATTTTGTTCTGGGTTGGTGCCACACTATATGGAGCCATGCATACACACCACCTTTGTGCCTGCTTCCTGTTCCTGTGTTTCTTCATGGCCACACTGGCAGGGAACAGGGTGCTGGGGACATTCAGGGATTTTCCACTGGAGCTGTGGGCAGCCCATGCACACACAGATCCCCCTCAGGAGGCTCCTTAGGCCTCACCATCTGTGGCTTTATTGAAGGAGCCATGGCTGGTACTAAGGGTCCTTACACCATTCCTGCTGCCATTCCTAATGCTGATCCTCACATTGTTCATGCCTAATGCTCTGAGCAATCACAAACCATATGAAGCTCCACAAAGGAAAGTTCTGGAATCTGCACCTGGGCTGGGGCAACTCTGGATGTACGGACAGACTGGGGAATGAGGGGCTGGAAAGGGAAAAGCCTAGAAAGTGGAAAAGGACATGGTGGTTTTGGTTGTTGGCAAGTAGAACATGAGCCAGCAGTGCCCTGGCAGCCAGGAGGGCCAACCCTGTCCTGGGGGGCATCAGGCACAGCATCAGGCAAGGGAGGGGATTGTCCCACTCTGCTTGGCACTGGACAGCCTCACCTAGAGTGCTGGGGCAGCTTTCGGCTCCTCAATATCAAAAAGACATTAAACTAACACAGAGCATCCAAAGGAGAGCAGTGAGGATGGTGAAGGGCCTTGAGAGGAAGCCATGTGAGGAGCGGCTGAGGTCACTTGGTCTGTTCAGCCTGGAGGAACGTAAGGGGTGACCTCACTGCAGTTACAATTCCATCATGAGGGGAAGAAGAGGTGCAGGCACTGATCTCCCCTCTGTGGTGCCCAGCGGCAGCACCCGAGAGAACGGCCCGAGGGAACGGCCCGAGGGAACGGCCTGAGGCTGTGCCAGGGGAGGTTCAGGTCGGACACGAGGAAAAGGTTCGTCACCCAGGGAGCCACCGGGGGGCGCCCGTGCCCCGCCTGCGGGGCCGATCCGGCCGATCCCGCCTTTCCCGGCGGGCGGGCCTGGCTCCGCCGCCGGCCCGGGGCGCTGCGTTCCCGCAGGAGGAGCAAGGGGGCAGCAGCGGCCCGGGAGCGGCTCTGACACGCAGAGGGAGCTGAGGGGGAAGGCGGCACTCTCGGACGCTTTAAATGGGACGGTGCTGCCCAGTTCCAAGAAAAGGGGTGCCCGCGCTGCATCAGGTGCAGAGGACTTAGGAGTCCTCCCTCAGTACTTGATGCTGATACTCCATCAGTCCTCCATCAGTATTTGATGCTGATACTCCTTTATTAAATAAGTAATGCTTAGGAGTGAGTGAACAAGCTCACAAGCTGATGGTTGGACTTGGTGATACTAATGATCTTTTTTAACCTTCATTATTCTATCATTCTATGGTTCTAAGCTGGTGTAACTAGATACCCTCCCTCTAGTCCTTTCTACAGGTGTATTTAAATATTTTTGAAGTGGTATGTTCATCCCACCCTGAGATTTTTCCAAATCCATCATAGCCCTTTTGGCTGTATCTGCAGGATACAGATCAGTTTTTCTCTTCACAAATCAGTTTTTCTCCTTGTTTCACCTGAATTTTTTTCCTCTTGCTCATGTCTCCCAGCCAGCTGCCAGTTCTCCAGGAGTCATCTCGGAAAAGAGCCAGGCACATGTCTCGATGACAGAGGGGAAACACTTGTGCCAGCCAGAGATGCTGAGGCCACCCAGGGCTGTCTCCCCATCCTCATTCAGAGGCACACTTTTGTGGGATTACCAGAGTTTGGGAAATGTGTCTTTCTGTGTCTGTAGGTATCCAAAGTGGCTGCTGTCAGAAAAATTCTGTAAATCATAATTTGTTCATTTTGTCTTAAATGTTGAAAAAAAGGAGCTTTTTTTGTCTTTACAATACTGACATATCTAAGACACGAAAAAAAATAAAAGGGTTTTTTTAATATTTACTACTTGAGACACTCACTGAAAACCTGGAAGAGGAAATAGGGATTGTTATATTGCTTTGATGCCTCATGTACAATAACATTCTAGTGTTAAACTATACTCAGAAAAAAAAAAAATGACCTGCTGTTTTTCAATCCGCTGCTAGACTTGCCACTGTCTTGCACACTGGTGCAGATATTACAAGGGAGCTGGACATAAAACTGAACTGAAATCACCTACCTAGCTTGCTCAGGGAAGTGGTGGAATCACCATTCCTGGAAGTCTTCAAAAAGCATTTGGCACTTAGGGATACATTTTAGTAGTGAACATGGCAGTGGCTGGTTAATGGTTGCACTCAATGTCCTTAGAGAAATTTTACAGTCCTAAGGATTCTATTCAGCTTCAGCAGTAGGATCTACAGTGTAATGTCAGGATTTTTATTCATTTTGCTCAGATGTTTGGTAACATCCTGGTCAGATGTAAGGCTTCTTGGTGCTAGATACATAAAAATGAAGGGATGCATGGTCTTCCCTGCCCAGAAGAATCTAAAATAGAGAAAAATCTAAACCAAAAATAAAACATAGGAGGTTCCATGGGCTGGAGAGTTCCCTTACAATACAGAGGTTATGTCTAAAGTACTAAATAGCACAAAGGGCTGTTCTACAAAGACTCTCTTCTGGCTTTGAGTCTACGTGTCCTGGGCTAGTTTGTGTGCATGCTGCTTATGACTGTGCACTCTCAATCTCCAGAATACTATGACTTCAACTGTATTTTGTAAATGATCCCTCTCTGCTGCTGCCTCACTAACTGTGACTTGGCAGTGCTTGGGAAAATGGCACGTGTCCCACACCAAACCCACAAACCAAGCAGGGACCTCTCCAAAAACATGACAACATAGACACTGAAGCTGCAATGCTCAGCAGTGCTTCTGGCCACCATTTCTTTTTAACTCATGACATCTCCATGGGGCAGGTTTAGTACAGGCTGTGGTGCAATTCATATTATGCACAAGTGGGTACTGTATTTCAGAAGTTCTATGTGATTCTGTGTATGACACATAGTTACGCCTCAGCCAGGATAAGACACCTCAGAGATGTCTTTCAAGAGAGTTTTCAGTTTATGCTTCATGACATCACTGTCATGCTGTTAAACACTAAACTTATAATCCAAATATCTGTGCAGACAGCTGAATTTCATACATTCATCTCTATGTACTTCCAGCTGACACTTCATTTCTAGTGGATGACAACACATTTACTCTTGAGGAGTAGTTCCTTATAATGGTCTTCATTATAACTTCACCAATTTGGCAGTTTAGTTTTAATCTAGGGGTCCTACAGAAAGATATTACATTTTCTCTTTGTGGTTTTTCTCCCCTTTTATGTCAAAATGTCATTTACTCAAACATTCCCCAAACACCACAAGTTTTTCTCCTTTTCCAATGAAAAGGGCAAGAATTGGACACAACCCAAATGAATGTGATGTGTGTTTTTCCTGTGTTGACATTTAATTGTGATTCTGGGGTTTGAGCACCCCAGAGGTCTTCTTGCATGCACAGGGTGATCTTTTACAACCTCCACAGTTATACAGAGCTATCCTAATAGACCTTACAGTCTCGAGCATATCCATACATAACATGAAAATATCACACACAGAAATATAAGGTTTTTTCAGGACTTCAAATCACCTTCCTAGTAAATAGCTATGTATCTCTTTTTTGGTCCCCTTTGAAGGGGACAAAATTCAAAGAATACAATAATTGCTTGTGCTGTTCCAATCCAAATTTTCTATGAATCGTCATGCTTACATTTACTTATTATCTTTTACTGACTGTGGGATTTAAGGTGCTAATGATGTACCTTCTGCCATCACAGCAACTTGGAATTAAAATGAAAAAGTGAGCCATTAATTTTTGCATTATTGTCCATTGATCTTATTTTTGTTGTTCCTGTGAAAATTCCTGTAAGATAAAGGTGCTGTTTCCGGTGCCCTTCATGTGTTCTGTGCTTACTACACAGGCCTTCATAAACACTTACAAAGTGATGCAATCCTCTGCTGTTCTCGTGACTTTTTGTCCCAAATGCTGAGCAGCCTGTTTGCTTAGATTAGGGTTATGTTTTTGCAATTATTCTGACTCAAAGTTCTGCCTGCTTTGTTGTCGTAGAGAGCTTTTCTTGTCACACTCTGAGTTATTTTTAACCCTGGAAATGTGAATTCTTTTTAACAGTTTCACTGCAATGAAAAGATAGAGTGATTTCCTTTGCTTGCTAAATTCCAGTCACATCAAGGTTAATTATACTTTTAAGTGTCACCACTTATTTCTAGTCCCAGACCCTCCCAGACTGCCAGAATTCAATATTACAGGAGCAATTCTTCAGCTCTACATCAGCCACAAATTTTCAGTTTTGCTTGACTTGCTGGACAGATAACTGTATTAATCCTTTCAGCAGTCTTTTGTAGGAATTTTAATTCTAGTAAGATTCTTACATGCTGCATTCTAACTAAGGCTTTTTTTTTTTTTTTTTTTTTACTAATTTGCATTTACACATTTTTCAGAGCCAAGGAAAATACTGAGACCCATTCCTTCTTAGTACCTGAAATTAGTATTTGAATCCTAATCAGCCTGCACTGTGATAGCACAAGATATAATGTAGCAACTCACCTTGAAGACCTCTTGTCAGATTATAATAAAATCATGTAGGATGTAGGTGTTTATGGTCCACAAGTCAGCTCAGCATCTGTTCTCTGTGCACTGAAGAAAATATCTGTGTACACATTTTTCAGCTGGAGTGTAATAAACTCTGTCCAGTGGTGGAACCTTATTCTTAGGTATAACTGGAACAAGTCTTGGTGAGAACCTGCCCTGCCATACCAAGTGCAAAATCACTATTACATACAATTAGTTACTTGTGGAGAAGTGATTATTGCTCAGTAGAATGGACAGCTTTCCATGTTATTTGATCCAAATAATGTATATATTATTTGCTTAAGAGGTTACTATAGGATAGTATTGTGAGTGGCTCTAAATCCCCCTTCTTCCTTCTTTTTAGCTTCCTTTGTTCATATAAAGTTCTGGCATTTAAACCTGCCTATATCTCTCCCAACATTAGATATTTAACTAAAACATTAAATATTTAACTGAATCTTGCAGTTGGTCCTCTTAGGGTCCTTTTAGAGTCAATAAAGACAGAGTAATTTTCAGGTACTTATTGAGATCTTACAATAATTTATTCAACTCCCCATTTCACCTGGGAAGCCCCTATGGCAACTGTACTGCTTACATAGTCATCTTTACTAAGACAAAAAAATCAAATTTTTACTGAGAAGCCTTAGAGTAGCTGAGAGTTCTTTAAATAGTACATGTATAAAGGTTCTAAGAGGGAAAAGTTTGGGTTATGTATTTTTTATATGCAAAATATGTTTGTTTTGCTCAGAATTGTTAACATTTTCAATATGAGACATACATACTTCCCTTGTGTAAGCAAACACATGCATTGGAAAGGAAAGGTTAATGATGCCTAATGATCTGCTCCATCAGATTCCCACACAGAATAGAGACAAAGCAAAATAGCACACAACATTAGTCTAAAGTCATAAAAATATTGTTGGGAGGCAGGTGTTCCTCTTTATTTGTGGACTGTTTGCCCCAGAAGTCAATGCAGGTAATCTGCCAGTCAGACTTCACATGAAACAGATTTTGGCAGAATAGCAGTCGAAGGTCATTTGGCATTTTATTTGTCAAACAACTTCAGCAAATTCTGCATAACTTTATGGGATCAAGAAGGGTTCATCTTTTACCTTGTGCAAGGAACATTAATACAACCCAAAATCAAGCATAAATTTGCCAAGTCTAAAAAAAATGTGTGTATTTCTTACCTTCTGTGCTCGTGAACTGTAGATATGTGAGGTTGTTTCTCATTTTAAATCTCCCTTCCACACACCTCTGTAACTATCCAGACAAACCCAACAGTCAGATTTTACAAATGAAATTAATTTAACATATCAGGTTGTCATAAACTTAATTAAAAAAGACAAGGACCTCTATTTTGTTTCAGTGGAATCTATTAATGCTTAAAAATAGCATTTTAAAATGTTTTGATGACTTCATTAATGTAAAGAACGGATCTGACTTTCATCTGAGTTTTAAAAAATGTTTCAAAACTGCAATCATATATTTTTGGTGTGTCTTTATAGGTAAGGAATTCCAGAATATATTACTTACCTGGCATTTCCCTGGAAAGACATCAGCCTTCATCTCAGGAAAAACCCACATGGAACCTGTTCAATTACCTGATTTTTTTCCTAATCATAGAATGCATCTCATTGAGAGAGAAGAAGATTAATTTACTTTTTAAAAACAGTATTTATAAACCCAAGAATTAAAATTAATTATTTTAAATATCAGATCCTTACTGGAGAAATCTAAACATCCCTAACTGCTGTATTAAGAAAAATAAGTATACACTAATACATATATCTCCATATAGAGGTATGTAAAAGAAAAAAAATGAGCCTTGTACAACATTCAGTATCTAAAATCTGTCATTTTCTCCCTAGATTTTGACATTAAATATCACCTGAGGCCACTGTTTACTTCTGTTGTAAAATAACTGGTGGTCTGCTGGGACACCACCACCATATGGATGTGTCTGTTACAGTAACTGAAGAAAGTATTTCTATTTATTATGCAGCCACAAAGAAAAGTGTACTTGAGAGCATACAGTATGGGTGGAAGCAATCCTATGTTTTTCTTCATGTCACACTCCTCTCCCCCTGTTTTGATCTACTGTATTTACTTAACATAACCACTTCATATTTGGGAATATACACTGAACATTTTTTCCATCACTCTGCACAGACCTTTCTATAATGTTTAAAGTTCTCCAGCTTTCCTTGTTTTTCTGATCTCCTAGAGTCATTAACCAATTACAGCTGGGATCAAGGCCAAAACCAGCTAAGTATCACAACTGAGATTATCTCAAGTGGTACCTTAGTTAAACTGCTGAATAATCTTTTTCTTAGGGTTCAGATAAACATTGGTTGAGTTTTCTCATACCTTATGCCTTCCTAAAGGTCCTTCACTTTTGCTTTACTGTTTATGTTCTTTTCTTTTTATAAAGCTTCCTACAGGAAGTGAGGTGGAGTTCCAGCTCAGCTACATTAACTGCAAATTAAGACAGCCCTCTTCTTTCACAGACTTTCTCTGGAAAAAAATGGAAGTTAAATTGTATTATGGTCTCTGTACAGCTTGCCCCCAAATCCCTAGAAGCAACACTTTCAGCAGATATGGACTGTGTTTTCATTTTATTTTGCAGTGTCTCTGGATTATTTTATATTCCACAAGAAGAAACCAATTTTCTGCAGTTCACCTACTTGCAGGACACTACCAATAGTCAGATCAGGTCTTCTATGCAGTATTTCAAAACAGAAATACATGACATAGGATGATTTGACAACACAGGATGACAACAAATTAGCTTAAACTGTTTCTTGTTAAACAAACGTTTCTTCCTCCTCACTGCTTATATTATGAAGAGGTGGCTGTTTCTTCTCTAAAGGAATTCAGTTTTCTCCCTTACTCTGGGTTAACTGCTGATAAAATATTTTGAGAAAAATAATATCTTATCTCAGGAGTTTTAATCTTAAAACAGGAAAATTCTGTCCTCAAATAGGAAAATTAATCTGATTTTCCCACTGCAAAAATACAGATAAAAACAAAACACATTACATATGGAAATGCCAAAAACCAGCAAAAGGAGCTATTACACTATATGACACTGATTTCTTAATCTGCATTTATTTATTCTTCTGCTTCACAGAAGAGAATACTACAGAGCATTCTGTAAGTTGTTAAAACTTGGCTATCCCTGCAGATTGATACAGTACTGCACCTCAAATGAATTGTTTGGGGTGAAAGCGTTCTTATCTGACCTGTTACTGGAGATGTATCTGCCCTCAAGAGATGGGGAAGATAACTGTGTTTACAAAAGTGGGTTTCAATAAAATGCATTACAAAGACACATGGATGCAGACACACACTATCACAGTACCAGTAAGTCATTTTAACCAAGCTTTTAATGTCATTTATAAAAAAATAGAGTTATTTACATTTGCAACTTATTTGATGGCATCCTCTTTTATTACAACATTTGAATCTGTACGGAAATGACACACTAACTCATTTGAGAGTAAACTTCTCAATGATAAGCATAACAGTACAGGAAAAATATTTAAAACACTTTGAATTCTTGTTATTTTGCAGCATCATACAAACACATTCTTTAAAACACATGCACACTGGCCTTACAGTAAGCAGAATTCCCTTCCAGATTAAGGCACAGAAACTCTGCCACATTTCTAGGACAGTCCCACATTCTTACATGTGGCATTTCAAGACATAACCAAAGGAATTACTTTAATTCCAATGGGCTGTAGCAGAATGTGTCCATATTTTTAAGAAAACTCTGATCAAAGGGACCAAAAGAAAAAAAGTATGACTAATTGCATAGTTGCAATAAACCAGACCCATGAATACAAAAGCCATCAAAATATATTATAAATCTATCTGACTTTCAAAGCTACTTTAAAATACTGTTTTGCTTTACAATACAAATAACACTGTTTGGGGTTAGTTGGTAGAATTGTATTTTGGTCCATGCTGTTAATTCTATATCATTATAGTCCTCTTCCATTAGTTTAAAAGCCTCAGAACAGCAGGTCCTCAGGCAGTGGTAAGAATGATGAAGCCAAGTCTTAGACTTCAGCTGCTGCAGTCAGTTCATAAAACCTCTAACTTCAACCACCTCCATTCTTTACTGCTTTAAATAATCTGCCCTCAGAACATTAAGGGGAAAGAATGATGAGGGATACAGATTTAACACTGTTAGAGATGGGAGTTTGCCCCATCTTCTAGTCCTGAGCTGATAAATCACAGCTCTTAAAAATATCCAACCCATTAAAAAAAAAAAGAAAAGATCATCAATAAGAAATCCTTAATTTAGTCTGACTATGCAGTAGTTCCACATAATCTGCTGGCAGTAGAAACTTCTTTGGTGTCAGAGTCAGGTCTTCCTGAAACCACAAACGGCCAAGTCTGTAAGCAAAAAAAAAAAAAAAGGTATTTCATATTAAAAGAAAGTTTATCCTGGTATGAAACTGGAGCTTTATTACTGATAGATGTCTAACTCTGGTTCAGTTGAAAACACGTCATCATGTTTTAGTCCCTGTGGGAAGCATAGAGAGAGCTGAGTTCCTCTAACAAATATTTTCATTACGTTTTTCATTATAATTAAATGCTCCACAGAAGGTTTGCAATAGTCAGCAACACTGTTCACATCCAAACTCCAATGTTTCTCTTGCTTTGAAACTCTTTGCGTCATTTAATAAATAAAAAGCATATAAACTATTCCAAAACAATCACTCTGCTGCATATAAGAAAACGTTTTACCCCCGTGACAAACATCGGGCGTTTAATTTTGTACCGATGAACTCATGACACTCTGCTTGTGCTGCAGGCCAGCCGGCAGACCGAGTTACTCCTTTTTCGGACACTAATCTTGCCTAATGCTCGAGGAATGTAATGTTTAGGGTCCCCTATTCTGACTCCCCAGGACTGACACACCCGCCATCGCCCAAAGCCAAGCGCGGCCCCGGTGCGAGGGCTCCCGGAGATTTGCGGAGCAGCCAGGGCCCGCCGCTCCTTCCAGGGCGGGCACGGCCCGAGGGCTGCCCCCTGCCCGGGGCACCGGCCCCGCGGGGCTGTCCCGAGCGGCGCCCGGGGATTCCCGGCGGGATTCCCCCTCGCCGCATCCCGCCCGCCCCCCGCGCCATACCAAGTTGACGGGATGGACGTAGCCGTTCTCGTAGCGGTCCTCCTGCAGGAGCTGCCGGAGGTGGGCGATGTAGCTGGACGCCAGGCGCAGTGTGTCCAGCTTGGAGAGCTTGGTGTCGGGCGGCACCCAGGGCAGGCTCGTCTTCAGCCGGGAGAACGCCTTGCTCAGCACCCGCATCCGCGCCCGCTCCCGCGCGTTGGCCGCGTTGCGCTGGGACTGCTTCCCCTCGGGCGGCGGCCCCCGCGGCCCCGACGCCGCCTTCTTGCCCCCGGGGCCGCCGCCCCGCGCCCGTTTCCTCTTGCAGCCGCTGCCCGCCGGCCCCGCCGCGCAGCTGCCCTCGCCGTCCTCTTCCTCCTCTTCTTCCTCCTCTTCCTCCTCCTCCGCCGCCGAGGAGTTGTCCCCCGAGGGGTAGAGCTGGCCGCGGGGCTGGCGCTTGGCCGGCGGCGGCGGGTATTCCAGCTGCAGCGCCCGCAGGTCCATCTCGGGCAGCTCCTCCGCCTCGCTGGCGGAGCCCGTGGACATGGCCCCGGGCGGGCGGCGGGGAGGCGGGCGGGGGCGGACGGCCGAGCCGAGTCGGCCCAGAGCGGGGCGGCCCCGCCGCGGAGAGTCCGTGCCGGGGCGGGGGCGCGGGGGGGCGCGCAGGGGGGATGCGCCCCTGGACAGCGCTATATATCGGGTGTCCGCGGAGCGAACCATCTGCCAGGAGGGGAGGAGAGGGGCGCGGGGCGGGGGTCGGGCCCTGCGGAGCCCCGCGCCGGGGGCGGCGCCTCTCCGCGCTGGCCCGCGCTCCGCGGCGGGGCTGGTGCGGCGGGGCGCGGAGCCAGAGCCCTGTGTGGGGGCACACGCGCGGGTGGGGCTATACAGACACGCGGGGTGTCTCCGTGTGTGTGTGCGCTCTTGGGCTTCACGCCTTTCCCACTGGACAGACCCCTCTCCTCTCCTCGGAGATCGTAAAATATCTCTAGGGCTGGTCCCGCCAGTGCCTGCGCGGGGAGGAGCGCACCGCTCCCTGTGTCTAAGGGCTAAATAAGACACGGGATTCTGCTTCCAGCCCATCTACACTCACTCTCCTCTTGCCTTTCTTTCGAGGGCGTGGGATTTTCCCAACGTATGAACCTCGGTGCAGCCGAGTGGTGCGGCGGGAAGGGGCCCCATCCCGCTGGGCTCGTCCTCTGCCTGCCCAGCTTCGGGAAGCGAATTCGGGTCCCGGTGCCCCCGCCGGGTCGGGCGGAGGCAGCAGGAGAGCGGCACTGGGGACTGGGTGTGCGGTGTGTGGGGAGCAACGCAAAAAGTCCCTGGGAACTTGCGTACTGTGGTTTGACAGCGTCCCTAGTTTCGGGTGAAACTCCAGACACTTGTCCGAGGGTTTCTGCTTCCTCAGAGCAATTAATTAAAACCCATTAAATGGGCTGTGTTCGCCTCTTTGTCACAGAGCAAATTAAACGAGACAGCTTTTCGATGTTCTTTAAAAATATCTGCTTGCAAGTTTTTAAAATAAATTCTGTAATTCAATTTTTATTATAGAGTTCACGGGTGAATAGAGGACCTCACATCCAATGGAAGTGCTGTCATACAAGTTCAACAGAAGTATAAATAATAAAAAAGAAATATTAAAAAATCAGCCATCAACTTGTATCCCTGGCTCCTCCCCCAGAACCTCCCTTTTTCACTTGAAGAACTAGCGTTTAGTTCTTGCTGGCTTTCACAACTTGGGTATGATTAACCAGAATAAAACTGCAGTTCTCAGAAAATAGCCTAATGACTACAACAGGTGGAAAGATCTTGTCCCGCAGTTTCTGTTCACGGTTTTTCCCTTCCATTTCTCTCCCGCCCGAGCGGAACCCTCCCGGCTGCTGCCACACAACTTTCCTGGCACCACCGGCCGCCCTTGGTCCCAGAGCTCTGCTCCCCTCCCCGCCAGCCCTGCGGGCTCGCTGAGGCCACTTAACGCTGTGCAAACCCCGACTTGACCCGCTGGGGCTAGAACCACATCAGAGCCGAGTTTAATGGCAGCCTTTCCAAGTGAAACTTGACATTTCTTGAACCACCTATACAGGCAGCTGATCTTGCAACTGGATCTCTTGAACTTGGTTTGACACTACGATAGATGCTCAGGCTGGGTCCCATACGCTGCACAGTGAAAGGGCAGCACGCTGGACTTGGGGGTTGCCCTTCCTCCCCAGTTAGACTCCATTATCCATATATATATATATATATATATATATATATATATATATATATATATGTAAGTACATAAAGATACTGCAGGGGAAGAGATATAGGTTTACTTTTTCCCCCCATCTGGGTTGTTTATACAGGTGCGAGCTGAACGCTTTCCCTGCTAAAGATTAATGGAAGAAAGTACTGAATTTCTTTAAGCAGGGAAGAAAATGGTACCCAGTCTTAAAAACCACAATACCAAACCTCCCCTTTCCTGCCTACCTTTGCCTCAGCGGACTAAAGGCGACACATAATGGACACCTTGACTCATTTAATGAAAGGACTAGGGGCAAGAAGATGAGCCAAATTCTCAGATCGTCTTTGCTTTTCTTGGTTAGTAAAAGAAATGGGAAACGCAGTGGAGTAAATCTGAAGGCAGAGTTTACTTCGGATTTACACCCAATGTAACCCAGCAGACCTGACTCATCTATCAAACCGCTAATTTCTGCGACCCTCACAAAGATATCATTTTCAGGATAGTCTTTGATGGGGCCAGGGCATTACATCATGCTTCCATTTGTCAAGATTTTGATCCTTTATGATCTCTGTGAGGTGAGTAGGGTAAGCTCCTGGTATATCAAGGCAGCATTTTATGCTTTACCGTTATCAGGTGCAGTCCCTTTCCCCTTTCTCCATTAAAAGATAAAACCATGAACTGTGCCCGAACTCCGAGGCCAGCATCCTTCCCTGTTTCACGGTCTATCCCCGCACTCTGGGCGAGGTGCAGGGGCAGCCTGGGTTTCCAGTGTGGGGTGTGCGTGTGTAAGGGGATGGCAGCCGCAGCTAGAACAGCTCCTACGTGGGAAGAAGCTGCAGAGAATTCCTCCCCCAGGGAGCTTTGCCTCTACCGTCGTTGCTGGCCCCCAAAATTAGCTTTTCTCGGCTGAGGGGAGATCCCTGTATTGGGGAGTCTCACTGGGGCGGAGTGAGCTTTTCTTCCTCCCACTTTTCCTCCAGGCATTTAGGTAAATAAATGCAACCAAACAAAGAGGAGTCCACGAAACCCAGATCTCTTCTTGGCTTTTTGCAGTGAGCGAGGGTGTTTCGGGCGGCAGCTGAGGACCGGCGAGGACGGAGAGCATCCCCGAGCAGGCCGGGCGGCGCCTGAGCCCGGGAGCCCCCGCCCCGCGACAAAAGCCCGGCCCTAACAACCCGGCGGGAACCTGGGATGAGGCACAGGGGGAATAATCCTCTCGTTTCCTTCCTTAAGTTTCAGAATAAATTATAGCAAAAAAAAACAAAAGAGAAAAAATGACCGGAGGCCAAATCTGTAAAGCGCGAGTTATCTCCGAGAATGGGAGGGCGAACCGCTAAAAGCCGCGTGTCTTTCAGCCTCATCCTCTGGGGTATTGGCAGCGACAAAGCAGGGTGGAGGAGGGAGATGAGGTGTTCTCCATAAAGTGCTTTAAATGCGACTTTTCTCTGGCATTCGTCCTTTCCTCGAACTCAGCAGTTACCGAGTTTACCTCACCCGAAACGCGCTACGCTTTCTCAGAAATACCTAGAAGTAACAAGGGCTTTTTTATTCATTTTTCCTGATGAGAAAGGCGGGATGTTCTGAGAAGAGGACAGCGGCTGACAAATGTGTTCGCCTTCATCTCTTCACAAGCATTTATAACACACATCCAGGCTGTGTGAAGGGCGTGCAGGGCTTCTGCCACGAAGTGATGGATGATGGAGATGGTTGGTCTAGTAGAAAAAGCAGGTGGATGAATTATAATCTTGGCTTAATGCCACTTAGAGCGAAGACAACTCTGCTTGGCTCAGATTGCCCGGTAAAGGCACGGAATGAAGGGAAAAGTGTGTGACTGACCCTCATTCCCCCAACAACCTTAAAACGCCTGTACCTGGAACGATCTTTGCTACAGTCAGTGCCTCGGGTACCCTGTCCTTAGCCAGAGGACTAGCACAGCTCGAGGCACCATTAAAGAATTCCCTTACTTTTTTTTCGTTTTACTAAGGTGACAGCACCGTGGTACTCGGGTCCTGGAGCCCTGGCAGCCGCCTCTCTCCCTTGTGAGCTAGCCCAAGGGATCCCGAAATCATCACGGGAGAAAGCAGAAACCAAGCAGTTATTAGAAATGAGTGTGTGTGCGTGTGTGTGTGCACGCGTATGTGTGTGATATAGGAGCAGGATGGACTTCCCTAAAAATCGCTTTCCACCATATAACAAAATCAAGGGCTACTCTGTGGGTCAAGCCACGTCAAATAAAGCAAACAGGAGATGATAAATTAACCCCTAGAAGGAAAACAAATAAAGTATTTACTAGAATTTATTGTGCCTAACGAGAGCAAACCTTGCCATCCAGGGACATGCTCGATGATTCACTCAGTGAAGGGACTACAAACCGAGGTTAAACCCCTTCTCCCTGCCCCTCTCCTCGCTCCCTGCGAGCTGGGGCTGTCCCGTGTCTCTTCCCGAGAGCCGGCGGGGCGAACTCCATGTGCGGGACGGGCAGCCCTCTCCTTTGGCCTCGGGGGAGTCTCTGCTTGGGCGATGGCCGGCCCGGGGAGGAAAGCCTCGGCTCCAGGGGGAAAACCCGGCCGGAGGGGATTGCTGGGGGACAGGAGTGAAGCGAGTCACTGGCGTCCTGTGGCTGCGAGGCTGCTTTTACCGCCTGGGCTGCGCTGAGGGTTCGTGCTTCTCGCTCAGCAGCGCTGAGCATCAGCGGAGACATGCTTTTAAATTTAAAATCAAAAAGACAAAGAAACAACTCTTCCACCGTCAAAACCCCCAACCCGACCAACCAACCCAAATCCCACCAAGCAAACAAACAAACAAAACCCCCCACGTTTGTCATTCGAGCCGCTAATTGACCCAAAGGGGATCCCGCCCCGCAGCACGACATGAGCGCATCTTCCCCGAAGAAGGAAATTGCTCCCTGTTAGCAGCTTCTTCTCCCCGGAATTTCTAGTGCAATAACCACAATGAGACATTATCGACTGTGATCACTGCTTTGCCCGGGTTTTGACCAGCAGTGAATTTTGCTCAGGTATCCCCAACTTTCAGCAGGATTTCCCCTGTGGGATAGCCAGGCAAACCCTCTAAATACCTCCTGGCGCCAGAAGAAAGTTCTCATGTAATAGATACCCGTTGGTGTGAGAACACAGATTCTGCTCACTTTGTCAATCAGCCGGGGGGAGGAAGGGGATTGAGGAGGGGGAGGTGGGGGTTTCCTTTAATTAAAAAAAAAGAAAAGTATTTTTTTATGGTGCCAGGAGATATGCAATTGGTCAAAAAGGATCAGAATTAACGGTTCTGTTTCAAGCCCAGTTTATTTCTTTTCTTGGAGCAAATTAGCTGGAATAACAAGCAAACATCAGGCAAGAGGAAACACTGTGTTAGTTTCCTCCTTGTGTTTCACTCTGAGAGGGAAGCCCACCAAAGCAAGACGGAAGAGATTGGGGAGAGATAACACCAGCACAGCACTTCATTATCCTTGAGCGCCGCAGCACGCTCCTTGCTTTGGCTGGGCTGCAGCAGAGCAGACTGAGGAGTGCGGCTGCCCTAGGAGCCGCTGGTGGAGGCAGTGAGGGCTCTCAGCCGGGGCACACAGCCGCTGAGAACGCTTTGGGGGCAGCAGGAGATGAAAATCACTGCCCAGAGTTATCCAGAGTCAAAGAGAACTCCGTCACTCTGGCACCGTGTCATTAACAGTATTCAGGGCAGGTTGTGCAGGGCACTCAAGGCTTGAAGGCTGCAGTCACTGCAGTTCAGTTGTTGGTGAAATTATTTTCTCTGGGGAACAAATTTCCTGTGGAAGGCACTTAGGCAGACTTCTGAACACCAGGCAGGGCAGCTGCCACACCTTACCTCACCAGCACTCAGGCTCCAAGTGCTGGCAATATTGGGATGGGTGCTTTTCCTCTTGTAAAAGACAGCATCACTTTTTTCCATCTTTTTTCCCTCTCACAGAATACTGGGTATCTTGGTATACTATTCAAGTTTCCATCTATTAAATTGATGGACGTATAATGAATCCATATTTTAAATTGACAGAATTACAGGGGACCACACTGATCACTACTGGGCTAATTCTGGGTCTGAGAGAGGTGACATGGCATGGTTCTGACAAAGACTTTTAGACTCAATAGACATGGTTCTTCTAGGATGCAGTCTTGATCCTGGTCTTACTGCTGTGCATTCTGCTTCTGTGTGCACTTGACACAGAGACCCAGCATAAAATAAGGGCTGCACTATTTGGTTGCTATTGGCAGAAAATGAAAGAGTAAGGTGAAAGCTGAGTGATTCCAGGTCTGTGGAGAACTGGTGAGGCATGGATACAGCAGATATATTTATTGCTGTACTTGGGGGAATGATCACCAGGTTCAGTGAGTTCATCAGATTCCAGACTTGTAGTAGAATGTGGATAAATCTACCCCCTCAAACAGATGCCCACAATCAGTTTTTCAAATACTGAGCACTCCTTGAAGCTAAAAAAGTGCTTTTAAAAAACCTCTGACATCACTTTATGGTAAAAAAAATAAAAATCAGGCTCTTGCATTCCAGACAAGCAGAAAGGAACAATCAGACCAACTAACAGAGCTTTGAAGGTGTAAACATTATATTCAGGGCTGTTATTCATCATATCGTGGAAAGACAAATTCAGTGCTCAACTTGCTTATCTAACAGAGAATTCCAGCAGGCAGTAGGAAGGATACAGGTATGGTTTATCATATGACTTCAAAAATAAAAGCTTCACAGTAGTATCCTGTGAAGGACTCCTCCTGAATAGATACAGGATTCACAAAGCAAATGCTGCAGAGATTTATGTAGTCTCAAAAGATTGTTATTTGTGTTTTGAAACACAAATATTATTAAAATTATATAATGATAGAAAGGGAAGGACCTGGATGGATAATTTATTAATGTTATAATTTATTGTTTTGGAACAAATATATCTGTTGTACTACAATGAGGAGCAAAGCCTACATCCTCAGCCTAAGTATAAACATTGGAAGTCAGGTCCAAACACACCTTACAATGCCTTTAGTGAAACAAAAGATTGTTTTTATCAAAAACATCTGAAAGGTTTAACAAGTTAAGGTTCATCTGGTGCCAAACTAAGATGTAGGTGAAGATAGATGATGGCTGCAATTCCCTGCAAAAAGAAGTAGCCACTTGTGGTAATGATGGATGATTTCCAGGGAAGAGGTACAGAACTATTCAAATGAATGTTTCACTTTAAGAATATGTAAATAACTTACTTTTTGGTTTTATCCTACATTAAAAGAAAAAATATAGTTTTCATCTGTCTGGAGCAAATCCAGCTAAAGTGAGCAGGATAAGGCCATGTCCAATATACATAAGACCAGTCCTTTACATGATTTTATGTAAATCTCTGTGGTTTAAGGGTGATAGAAAGATTGAAGGGGGGCATGTTCTGCCATTCTTTACCTCTAAATTATAACTTATTCAAAATACATACCTAGCGTCTTTTTACTAGCTATGTGTAGCATTCGAGATGTAGATAAATTATCATAAACCTTGTTTAGGGTGCAGTTAATCTTAATTGATTTCAGCCACCTCAAAGTTTGGTATCACAACTCAGCTAGTTAGGAGTGAGTGGGGAGAGTTACAGTTTGCAGGTCAAAATGTCACCCGTTACATTTGTTACTTGAAATGTCAAAATGTGGGAGGCATTCTTAAGGCAGCCTAATGAAATACTGCACTGGCAACCACTTCTTTCTCTGTGTTCTTTAGATGAGCAAGATGCCAGTGCTTGGGCAGTTTCAGGCAGAAACAGAGATCATGCCTGAAATGAAAGGAAATATGATTAGAAAGACCTTCCTTAGGAGAACTTTGCCTTTCAGCAAAGGTGAAGATTGGCAAGCGCTTAGGCTTTGTGACGTGTCTCTCTTTGTGTTGAGTCTCTATAATGCTATCATGATCAGCAAAACTGGAGTAGAATAGGCTGTGTAATAAAAAAACCCATTACTTTTATTCTTCTTTTGGTTTCTCACCCCATTCTTGCTATGCTGAATAATTTTATCTGACCAAGATGGTGTTGTTGGTGCTTTCCAAGCAGCCATGATGCTCATTTTCATTCATGATACCCTCTTAAATGTAAATTCAGGAATAATAAAGTATTTGGAATAGGATAACATATTCCATCCTTTGTCTTGCCTGTTAAGCACACCAAAAATTAAGGTTATTTTTAATTAAAAAGACAATTAATTAGGACAAAAATGATATTGGGTCATAGGGCCAATTCAGTCCAGTCCTGTCTAAGTTGCTAAAAGCAAATGCCTAGAAGAGTGCATTTAAAGAGCAAGAAGAGGGTGGTAGTCCTCAGAAAACTCTCTCCACAGTGAATAATTTGAGTTTCAATAATTTTCTAAGTGAAAATTTTAGTTTTTAAATGTAATGGACCCTGCTAGATTTTTCTTCCATGAGCTGACTTTGGAATTCATGTCCCACTTTTAGTGTCCCAGTATTCTGCAGCAAAGCCTAGTACATGGGGTGACAAATTTCATTAACTTAAAAGCAGAGTAAGGGTGTATTAAGAAGCTCATAGGAGACTCAGACTACTGCAGAATACACTAAACCATATGTGCAGACTGTGTTGTCTGCATTGAGTGTACATAGTAAAACCTGTGTGCCGTATTTTCTATGAATATTGGGTTGGGATTGGGCAGTGGTGTTGTCACATCCAGTACTGGAGAGAAGAAAAACTGACAGCTGGTTGTTGAGTCCTCACCCAAGCTGTGATCTGGGACAGAAGTCATAGGACCATTTAGTTTGGAAAATACCTTTAATTCCATTAAGTTCAGCTATTAACTTAGCACTGCCAAGTCCACCACTAAGCATCACGTCTACACTTCTTTTAAATACTTTCAGGACTGGTGACTCAACCACTTGCCTGGGCAGCCTGTTCTAACACTTGCCAACCCTTTAAGGGAAGAAATTTTTCCTAATATCTGGTCTAAACCTCCTCTGGTGCAACTTGAGGTCATTTCCTCTTGTTTTATTGCTTGTTATTTGGGAAAAGAGACTGAGCCCCATCTTGTTACAATCTCCTTTCTGGTGGTAAATGTCTCCCCTGACCCTTCTTTTCTCCATGCTAAACAACCTTAGTTACCTCACTTGCTCCTCACAGGACTTGTGCTCCACACCCTCCACCAGCTCCTGAACAGACCCCAGTGCTTCAGTGTCTGTCACATAGTGAGGGACGCCAAACTGCACACAGGATTTGAGATGTGGCCTCACCAATGCTGAGTACAGAGGGACAATCACTGCCCTGGTCCTGCTGGCCGCACTATTGCTAATCCAAGCCAGAATGCCATAGGCCTTCTTGGCCACCTGGGCACAAGCTGGCTCATGTTCAGCTCACTGTCAACCAGCAATCCCATGTCCTTTTCTGCTGGGCAGCTTTCCAGGAACCCTGCCTCAAGCCTGTAACGCTGCAGGGGGCTGTGGTCACCCAGGGGCTGGAACAGGCCTTGTCAACCTCATGCAAGTGGCCTTGGTCCGTTGATCCATCCAGATCCCTCTGTAGAGCCTTCCTGCCCTCCAGCAGCTCAACACTCACACAGGAGTTATTTAAATCAAGCAAAAAGATAAACATTTTTGCCCTACTGTCTGGGTAGCTTATGGGTTTATGGAGAAGGTCAGGAAAAGAGGTCCATTTTTGGAACTAGTACTTTTCTATACAATGGGACATCTGAACTTCCTGCTACGGACCTCTTATGATATGGAACCATAGAATCCTAGAATATCTTTATTGGGAGGGACCCACCGGATCATTGAGTCCAACTCCTGGTCCTGCAACAGACAACCAACCCAAAGTCTTGACTCCAAAGCATGTAAACATTCTAGCTCTGCAGAAAATGTATTAGTTCTGTATGTACAATCACTTACTCATTTTTCTTGTACAAAGCTGTCAACAACTAGTATTCTATAAAACGTGTATCATTTTTGAGTAGGCCATCAAGGCATATCAGAATCAAAAAACCTTCTAGCTACCAGCTTACTTCTCCAGACACATTGAGAAACAAAGCAAGTAGCTAACTATCCTTCATTCTGTGTGTAAGCTTGTTCTGAGCACCTTCAGTTATTCTGTGAATTTGGCAAGCCGCAACACTTGAGCAGGGGCCCAGGCTGCTTGGCTTCCTCTTCATCCAGTGCTGCCACCAGCACATCTGTCCCTGCCGGCTGGAGGAACTTTCCTGTCACTGTCTGAGGTCTGAAATTCAGGGGTTTGCACATAGAGATCCAAATGGTTTAGTGTGCATGGAGAATCACTTACATGGCTTGTTTTGTTTTGCCACTATTTCTGTTCTGCCTAAAAAATCAAACCACTTTAATTTTGGTAGCAAAGGACTGCTGTGTCTTAATATCCTTATTGCTTTATATTTCAAGATCTAGAAAAGTCCCTGACCTGTTCAATCTGAAGCCCACTGATTTTTCATTGCTCCCTTTAATGGGGTGTTCTGGAGTTGGAAGCAGAGATAACTCTCTCATCTAGTGTAAAACTGCTGGTAGCCAAGTCTGGAAGATGACCACATGGAACGGAGCAAAAAAACCCAAACCAACAAACAGACAAACAAGCCAGAAAGTAGATGCTCTTCTTGCAGCTTGCTTTACTGCAATCAGATCTTCACTGAAGTTGTTTACAAGAACATTTTAGTTGATCCAAGGAAAAATTTTGAAGCTTCAAAAATATAAATTGATCTTGAGAGAAAGCATTCTGGGTGACACTGGTAAATTTGCAGACCTCTACAGACCTCTCAAAAATCTTTTTTAAATGAGTGAAGGAGATTTCCATGGCAAGTTAGGGGAGAAGTGAAAAAGGAAGAAAAAGTGTTGAGGAGCTTTACCTGCTATCACTGAACACATCCTATGTCTGAACTTCCTTTTTATAGTTATCCTTCATGAAGCCCTAAAAGCAGTCCATAGTTTCATTCAGATTAAGAAATCAGAATTTAGAAGTCACGACTTCAAAGTGTTACTCAGTGAGTGGTGCAAAGTGCTTTTAACTTCACCTCTTTTTATTTATTCAGGAATTTTATAGGAATAATTTATAAGAAGAAAAAAAATATATTATCATTAAATGGTAAAAGCATTAATATTAAACTATGCAGTCTTCTTGAAAGAAGGACCAGTCTCATGGGATGACTTGCATAAGCACATTTCTGTTACTTCCCAGGAGAAAAATTCATGGCATACTCACTCTCCTTGAATTTTGGCTACAGAGAGGACCTGAACAGCATTGTCCTCTATCTCCACCTTCTTTGCCTCTTCTCTCTTGATGGCTAACACAAAGGTACAAACCTAGCATGATCTGTGGGCTACTAACAGTGATCTATCCATCAGTATCTACAATTTCTATTTTGGATGAAATTAATAAATTTAATTAGATATAATTTTGTGAAATTGATTATGTTAAAACTGAAATATTCAATACAGAAAGCCACAATTAAACAGCTGTAGAATACATTTGTATTTGTGTGGTCTAAACAAATGAGGAAATCAAGAGTCAGTATTTCTCCTCACCTCTGTCAGTTTCATAAGATGAATTTTCCTTCTGTTATTTCAAAATTAAAAAGTGATTTGCTGGATTGGAAAAATTAACATTTGGCTTGGCTTGGGTGAATAGCTGTGGTTATAACAAGTGTCTTGCCAAAAATCAATTTCCTATGTCAGGTCTAGCCAGAATGGACATCAAAAACAGCTCTTGAGGAAATCCAAGCAGTAGCTGTTGCATTTATAAAGGACTCCAATGGAGCCTCAAGATGAGTAATGTCTCTAAACTGGATGCATCTTTCCTTCTGGAGATGGTTTTCTTTTTTTTTTGTAATACACTTTTGCTCTCAGCTTGGCTGAGAAGGAAGCTTTCTAAACCACTGTTCCTAATATAAATCTTTGACATATGCACATCTGTTTGTCAGTGTGGTTTCATAAGTTGGTTTGGATCCCAACAGTAGTCCTTTTCCTCAAAATATTTTGTCATCAACAAAGATTTGTGATGACACATGAAACCCTTTTCAACACAAAAAATTGTCTCTAAGTCAAAATAAAATAGTACAGAGTGCTGAATTGAAGTGTCAAGCCAAAGCTTAAAACGCCTGTACTGTTTTAATTTTCACAGTTAAGTAAACCCTTGTCTCTTTTCTGGCTTCACATGACTTTCCTGGATTGCATTGTGTGACTGCTGAAAGAACAAAATTTCCATCATTCAGTTTGTTTTCTCAAGTCATGTCCCGCATCCAAATCCAAGCAGGACATATTTTGTGGTTGCAGAAATATCATCCATGAAGTCTTTGTGGCTAGTTGTCTTGTCAGATATGAATTACATTTCCAAAGCAGTTCTGGTAACAAGTTGTGATTTTTGATTATCCATTCATGTAAATTCTAACATGTCTGTTCAAACTGTAGCAAGCCAACTTGGCTTAATGCGGTTCAATGAAATTGCTGTATATTGGGGACCATCCTGAAACTTCTGTAAGGACCACATTATCTGTTCAGACAGCAAATCCAGAGCCATAGTCTCAAATGTAGCTTAAGTATCCTTTACATTCAGGCCTGAGTGCTTGCATGACTCTCCTCATTGCTGGCCTTCAGACAATGTGCACGTTGTCCACCTGGCAGCCATAGAAACAACATGGCGCACCTGGGACCACACCCATCTTCCCTTTTCTCTTGAGTCTCCTCCCTCAGAGTGGTGCAGACATAGTTTTTATGGCCTGGTATCTCTGCTTTTTAATGTTCATATTTTCTTCTCTGCTACCTGAAGATACATTTATTTTTTCCAATTTGGACAAATAGTCAAATACCTTTTGTGGAACCTCAGTGACCCTCACTGCGGGTCAGTCCCTCAGTGTTGCCTGTATCTTTCAAGAGTCACTGGTGTTGTCTGTCTCCACATCCATATATGTTCATACTTTTAAAGTGGTTTTATTCCTGCATTTTACATTTTACTTTCCATAGTTCTAATGTGGAGATAATTTAGATCTTCCCAAGTTAGCCAGATGGACTCTATGACAACAGGTGGATTTTTGGAAAGAACATTAATTTTCATTCCTGGACTAAAAAAATGGCTAGTGACTTTCTTGGTTATACAGACATGGCCAGCTTTTTAGGGATTAAGTTAATGGAAAGGTGATAAGAAATCTATACAATTTTTGTCAACCTTGTGTTCTCAGTCTGTTGCATGCCTTCATTCTGCTTTCTCTCATCCTGTCTGGGACACACACAGACAGTTCTCATTCATTGATTTCCATCAACAATAATGGTGACTTCACTATTACAAATTACTTCACAATGAGATGTCACATCTCTCTGCGTGTACCGTTATTTCTACACAAGACAGGTATATTGAGCTACTGAGTATTGGTTTGTAAATGCACTATCTACAGACAGTATCATTGTGTTGGTCTTCCACAGATAACTGTGAACTTTGCCAGCATTTCATCCTCAGAACCTAATAAGGATTTTGTACATTTTCACAAGTAACTTAAAGAAAAACTCATGAGGGAGAATCACTAAGCACTTGTGGAACTCTGAGTTGTGTTTGGTAGACAAATGGCACCATATTCAAATTAGAATAAACTATTTATCAAGGAGATGAAGGAAATTCACTTAGGATCTGTGGCTGAGCTGATTGACAGCTAATGAAGTAGTCGAGTGTGTTAAAAGTTCAGTGACTACTATGGTAAAAGGGATCCTCCCTGATAGAACACTATTGTCTCTGTCATTGTTTCTCAAAGATTTCTGTATAAATTCACTCAGTTTCTAACAGATATTGTGTTGCCTACATTGTGTGCTGGTCTTTTTTTTCATTATATTTTTGGCAAGAAGCCTTTTTAATGTTTATGGTGTCTTATGTGGCTGTCAGGGCTACACATACATCCACTGCAACATAACCAGACTCAAACTCACATACATTGTGTTAGCAAGATTTGCCATGTAACTATTACATGACTTTTCCCCAGGGACAATAGACAGCAAGAGAGGTTGATAGGCAGCTTAAAATGCACTGACCACATGAATAATAACATTAAAAAAAATAAAAATATAGCTCTTTGGCTTGGAAGTATTCTTTATTGGTTTCAGGAGACCTATTAAGGATTATGGAGTTAAGATTATGTGTTCTTGAATGCCTATTAATCAATTACAGGAGACAAAGCTTTGTTGCTTGTACAAAGTATTTTACCTAATTAGTGCAGGTGTAAACAGAAGGTTTTTGCCTTCTTTAGGAGATGTTTCTGCCAAGTAAGTTGCACACCAGTATAGCAACTCTCTATTTTACTCTTAATTCATGATTAATGGCATTAATGAATGCCTTGCTTATTTGGTGCTTGACAGCTTTTGGGATATCAACCCCACATGGCACTGAAGCACTGCTCTCCTGGCTTGATCTTTGAATAAAGTTCAAAATGATTTGCAATGATTCCTCCAACCTCTGTGACAATTGCTGGATTTTTCTGTACAGGTGAGCAGTAACCAATTCTTAAACAGATAAACTTTTTTCTCAGCAAAGAGAACACCTTGTATCTCTGCTTATGTTCCAGATGTCAGCTTTGTTTGTTCAACAGTGTTATTATTTGCTCATCAGTGTCTTAGAAAGTACTCCTGAGAGACACTGCAAACTGTTTTGTTACACAGTTCATTACAGTCTGCTAATGCTTTAATCTTGCTTTTTATCCTGTGATGTCAGTGCTTTAAGCACTTTCTCAGCATCCTTTCCTTAAAATGAACCCAGTAAGATGTAAGCAGAGCAGCTTCTATTACAGTGGCTGCTGCTGTTTGCCCTGCACTGAGTGTTGGACCAAGGCTGGTGCAGACCAGCAGTGCTGCTGTAGGCAAACATCAGACTTTTCTCCCTTTTTATGTCTTACAGTGGTAACATACAGCAGCTGTAACAGGTGTTCCAAGTCCTACAGTGAAATTTATTCCATAGAACTGGCAGGTCCTTCACTTCCTTGCTTACAGTCATGAAAAACAACCTAGAAATTTTTGTAAATTTATCAAATTCAGCACTCAGGTAAAAAAAGAAAGAACATTCAGTTGTTGGCCAGTTATTCTGTAATGATGCATTAGAGCACTCATGAGACTTGTTAATACAGCAGTTTGGACTATATTTTTCCAATTGTAATAGCTAGCCTTAGGCAAGAATTACAGAAACTCAAAAGAGAGGAAAGACCATCCTAAAGGTCTTGATCTCTTCTCCGTGTAATGAATTGTAATGAAGCTAGAAAACAAGGATACCTTTTCTCCCAATATGGAGAAATGGGAAAGGACATAAAAGTAGATATTGCTTTAGCACAACAGGGAAAAAATCTTGGAAGATGGCCAAGAGCTTTTCTGTTTGTTACCATTAAGGAAAATGTATTAAATATATCTCATGAGATCCAAGCTTGGGAAAAGAAAAAAATGGAGAGTCTATAAATGCTAGAGAGGATGTGACATAGCAGTTGTACATATAGTAGGAATAGTCTGGAATATCGATAATTTATGGGACAACGAAAAACAAAAGTTTAAGATAGATCCAAGGTCTGTCAGTTAAAGGAATCTGTTGAGTTACACCCCTGCACCAACTGATTAAAAACATGCTAATAGCAGCTTGGGAGATGTTAAACTGGGAAAATAATACATTAGGTTATCCTGTTATAGTGAAATAAAATACATATTTCTTTATATAGAAAGAAAATTATAGGTAACTTTATCTCAGACTTGCTCCAGATGTAGCTCCTATGTTTATAAGTAGAGCAAAATAATGACAAAAGACTGACCAACCATATAGAGATCTTTAAAGGTTAGTACAATTTGTTAATTCTTATATGGAAAATCATTGTATAGTAATGACTAAATTACTTTAGGTATAATATCAATAGGTGTGATGTAAATTTTATCACTGGTGCTGTGTGGTACAAAGCCTGTCTCTAATACCATTAGAACCACATTTCACTAGATGGTTTCACTCTGGTAACATGTGATTATTTAGTTGAAGTTTAGTTCTTCAGTACACCTGAGCTGTGCACTGTAGTCAGCTGAAAGTGATTGTTACATTCAGGATTTACATTACTAAAGAGTATTAATCAGCTCAATTAAACTTCAAGCTGCACACGATTTTCACTGAGTCTCCATATGTGCTGGATTTCCACACAAACCCACTTCATTGAAATCTTCTGTACACTGATACCTCCTCCTCCAGGCAAACTATTATAATTGCAGTTTTCATTGTTGTCACATGCATAAGTCACACGGAAAGAGGATATCCAATGATTGCATGGATAAAAACCCACCTGCACTGAGTAGCCTCTAGAAAATATAGAATAATATAACTAAGAAGTTCTAAATTTAAATTTTTTTCTGTAATGTACCTACTTTCCATCATTATAGTTATGGACCTACTTTTTCACCCTACTACATTTATCCTATGGAAATTCCAATAATTTGAATTTCAGTGATTTCTCCTGCCAGAAGAAAATGTGGCAGAACATGTTTTTCTACAGAATGAGCTACTCCTCCTAGAGCTATTCCTCCTTGTGTCTGCTAGAATTGTAAACAGCCTAGAAATTATGCCCTGATTATGAAAATTAGCATTAAAACTTCACTCTGTATCATACCTAACACTGAAGAGTACATGAAAGTAGCAGCAAGAGTTTGTGGGAGAAACCAGAATAGTCAAGTGGTAATTTTGCATGCAAAATCTATTATCATGAAAATTTAATTTGACAAATAAATAAATAAATAATGTAGAGGGAAACTAAAGTGCTTGGGCATCTATAATACTTCCTTATCTACATTTGACTTTTCCACCATCTAGTGATTACTCTGAAGATATGTTCTTGATGCAGCAGGAGGCAGATGCATTGCCTAAATTCAGTGTATTGAACACTCTTCAAAACTGACCTGAAAAACAAATACCAGATAATAAGCTTAACATTTTTTATTGAGAATTATATGGAGCCTGACTACACTGACAGTGATTAAAAATCCTTAGAGGTTGATCTGAGACATGTTAAGAAAACCCAGATTTTGAGAACATACACTTGTCTGCCAGATGTGTGTTATGGCAACAAGGGTGACGAAGTAAGACTACTGTGATAACTAAGCTTAGATTTTGTTTTCAGACTTGAAAATGTAAATTACAGTGAGTGTATGATTTGGATTCTTCAGTAACCCAACTTCTTTTTACCAAAGTTTTGTTGCTTTTGCTTCTTGATTATTGCACCTGTAAATACATACATGTGAAAACAAACATATTTTAATCTGTTATGTACAAGCATCCCTAACAAATTAGACACATATATTTGCATATGAAAAGAGCTGCAATCAGCTTGAGCATGTGTTGTACAAACACTTTTATTATTGAAACTCCTGTGAAGTAAAAGTTAGAGCAGAGATTCCATAAATTCATTCAGAAAGTGAGATCTTGGTAGTGAGAACGGCCACATAATAAAATTCACCCACAGTGCAGCACAAGATGACCACATTAAAAAATGTTCTACAAACACTCCATAGACTCCAGCTGGCCAGGACACCTCACTCAGGGCTGTTGCATTAGAAAATGATTTTCTAAATAGAAACTTCAAAATAATTGGTGCTGCAGATTTTGAAGCGTACCTGTATCATACATTTTGTGTGGGGATTCATCTGCTCATGACTGAGAGTACAGGAGTGCCTATGAGCCACAAATGTGGTTTCTCAGAAAGACCTGGGTTGCTAACAAACAGAGCTCCTTCTCACAGGTAGATCTAGTGGTCCCCCTAGAGAATACCAAGTCATCAAGGGCTGCAAAAAACATATTTGCTGGTTGTCCAGGAGGACAAAAATATTATAGCAACAACTCCAACCAACTTTTGTTTTTATATTTTTCCTTTGATGCTGCTTGAAGACTTGTATATGGCCAGGCTATACAAGTACTCTCCTGGGTTTGACCCAGTAACTGGAGGAAGATGCTCTAGCTCAGTATTTTTTCCATGACAGTGTATGAAAGTGTAGTTCTAGAGAAGAGTGTAATATCAGCATGATCATATAAAATAATTCACTTTCTACTAAACCAGAGCAAGGTAAAGACTGCCCAAAATCTTTGACTGAGGAGAACAAGGGCTAATAATTTCTTCTGACAAAAACAATCAACCAACCAAGGACAATAAAAACAACAGTAACAAAACATCCACAAAAAGGCACTAACAAATTTTTTCCCTGACAGGATTTAGGGAGGATGAGCCTCTGCTGCCTGGAAACTGGGGCAAGGTGCTGTTCTGTCTCATGGGGTGAACCACATGAAATGATGCACAAGTTGCCTAATTAGCTTAAAGACATGGCTAGCAAGAGAACACAAATCTGCTTAGTAATACTTAGTAAATGGTTCTTGACTACTTTGACAAATTTTTCCTTTCTGTTTGTCAAAAAAAGGTATCCAGCAAGGGTGAGACAAAACTGGGAAAGCAAGATGGGCTCTAAACTGGATTAGCAGAGATATTTTAGCTGTGTGAATAGCCCATGATCATGTCTAGAATACTCATCTTATCATTAAAAAGGACAATGAAGTGTGCCTAAATCTGAGTCAAGGAACCCAGTCTTCAGTGGAGGAGGAGTTCCAGAAACTTCAAAGCCTCTGAGATACTTCATGTTATTATAAAGAGCCCAGTCTCAGAAATGGTGAGGAGGAGATTTTATTTTTTAACTGTTGACACTGCAGGGGTAGCAGGATCATCTGTTCAAAAGCAGTTGGAAGACCTGGTGAAAAACAGAGATCTGGAACATGGGGAAAGTAGAGAGAAACAATGAATGTCTGGGGGGTTGGGAGCAATTTTTCTAAGGCAGAAGGGCTCAAGGACAATTTTTATGAAGGCTGATAGTACCAGATGGGGACAGAAGCTCAGAAAGTATAAAAGAAACAGCAAAAACCATTGGAAGAAGGAACAAATTCAAGACTTCTGAAGAATAAAAGTAGTTAAAGGGAGGAACAGTGAACTAAAAGACAATTTATGGTGCTTTCAGCTTTTTCTGCGCCCTAATAAACTTTGCCTTGCATTTAGATTACTAATTTCCTCCTAAAACGTGTAGCTAAAATAGGCAAGCTGACTGACACTTGAATGGCTTGTCTTCATTGATTCTACAAAGATCTGAGGATGACTACATGGATATAGTGGGTGCCTGCAGAGGTAACTACACTGGAAGCACTCCATTTTCAGAAGAGCTAGAGAGAACCCCATATTTCATACAATAAGCTCTGTCTGAATGTGATCTAACCTAGAAAGAGCCACAAAATCTGCCAAAGCATCACCCTTCCCTTAAATAGAGGGACAGACACTTCAGTAAAAGACTGACAAGAGGGAAATATCAAGACAGGGAAGCCAACTCAGGCAGTCTCCTAAGCCACTATCTCCTACAGGACGAAAGGGAGGGAGGAAGGAGGGAGGGAGATATTCTGTAGCCATCCCTCACAGCTTTCCAGGAGAATGCTGGCAATTCAGCTTCTGAGTCACAGTCATGCACTGCTGTCCTGCAGAAGGAGCTGCATTTGGAGCAGAGAGGCTTGAATCCCTCCTTGAAATTGTCCCGTGTCACCTCCCCAGATTGGATGGAAGCAAATGCATTCAGCCTGGGGCACTGGTTGTCATTCTATGTTTCTTTATCTGTGACAGGTTGTTATGCACTTGCAGCTTTAATAGTTTGTCCAGCCCTGATAAAGACTGAATCCTTTAACCTCACTTTGGAAAAAAAAAAAAAGAGTTTAAATTCATTCCAGCAACATGCCCACATTATTCTGTTGTGCTGTTTCAGAGGCTACAGAGCTATGCTAAAGACTTGGCGTGTTCTAGCTCCCCAAGCCTTCCTTAGGCCCAGGGGTAATAACCACTTTTGTCTGTTTGCACTCTAAATGCAAATTCACTCTAGAGGTTGTAAATTCAATGATGTGGTTTGAAAAATTGAGTTTTGCCTCATTTGGGGCAACAGAGACATCATAAAGAACAGCAATTTTACATTTCTGTGGAGCAGAAATATATTTGCACGCAGCAAATTGGAGAATCTATCCAGAAACAGTTGACATTCCCAAAATAAAGTCAAATAATAAAAGAGAAGCCACTAAGATGGTTCTGTAGTCATTATTGTGGCAAAGACAGCAAAAGAAAGCACACTGTGTTAGACTGTACAATATATTTGGATTAATTGTACCACTTCATCCTTGCTGATAATGCAATTAAGGTATTAAAATATTGCAGTTTTCTCCATTTCTTCTGACATAAGTGAAGGACTATGATCAGGTACAGGAGAGAATAAATACATTTACTCAAAAGCTCCATAAAAATCCAGTCAGTTTGTTTCTCATGTAGTACTTACACTGCCACTGGTATATATAAAAGTTGTGCTGAGTTCATAAGGAAACTAGTCATACTGAAATGATTAAAGCTGGCCAAAAGGAGAATTATCTAAGAAATCCGTAGTATTTTACGGATGAACTGGCATATATAGTATTTACCATACCATAACTCAAACAAGTCTTACTTACTATCTTAATGACTGACAATAGCATATCTGGAAAACATCTGCCCTGGAAAAGGACACATCAACTACTCTGTCTGCCTGAAAAATGTAGATATAGTATTACTCTATGTCAGCCATGCATATCATATGTGGTATGAAATGTCTTCTGTGGTAAAAGAATAACGAGTGCATGCTTCATCTCTCATTGCCCCAGAATAGACTCCGGTGTCCTTTCTCAGGATGATCACCCCCTGCTCTCCGAGTAATCTAAGGGAAAAAGGGGTACCTGTTTTCTGCTCTGCAGGAGTTCAGGCTACTTTATGAATTAAGTCCTAGCAGGGCTAAAATAATTTTCCAACAAGTTACTAGAAAATGATTTGCAATTTAATGTAATTATTCTTCATGTTCTTATAAAGACATTGGCAGTAGGAAAAAGAGACAAAAGTCTTAAAGAAGGTATTTCTTTTGCAAATTTAAAAGAAAGCACTCAGGTTACCACGGACATTTATATAGCTGCTGTCTTTTCCTTTTCAACTGTCATGCATGTTTTGGCTGGCATGATTACAGTATATTCCTAATCCCCAGAAGAGCATTTTTCCCATCAGAACCAGCAGCAGCTGCAGCTTGAACATGTTTATCAACACACCCACCTGTGTTTTTGTCATGGACCGCCAATGATGCCATAGCTCCTCCTGTGCTTTCCCCTATGTAGGTGTTTGTAGTGTCCTTCCAAAGAAGTGAATTTTGAGAGCTGGCATGTTTCCCATTTGATAGAGTATTTTAGTAAAATGAACTTTGCTTTAGTGAAAAGATTCCAGAAGGGTCAGACCTATGGCAGTTACAAAAAGCAGTAAATGCATCCTTCAAGTTTTAGAGGAATATAATGTCCAGCCCTCCACTCTTTAGAGAGCATCTATTTTCTGGAATCAGGAGAAGGTTTTTGCTGTTACTTTGGACACTGCCCTTTTTTTTTATATCAACTGCTAAAATACTGAACCCCACAACATGTTATGGTTTGTTTTCTGGCTCAGGATACAGATGTAGTAATGGGAAAAAGTTAGTATCATGGGCATCTTGAATGCTTGCAATAATTCACTCTCTTCAGTAGTTATGCTTTGTCATTAGAGAGTGTGAACTTTTTCATTCTTATTAACAGAGTGATCTTTAGCCAAGGAATTATCTAATAGAACAGCTGGGACACTTTGAAGCAAACTGTGAACCTAAGTTCACAATTCAGAAAATTTGCCATGGCTGAGATTTTTCTTTTCCTTTCTTTCTTTAATTTTTTTTTTTTTTTGTTTGAATAAATGTAGTAGTGATTTAAAATATTTTTCACCAACCCCTGTGCTTATCAGGTATTACATTAACTGAACTAAGGAATGTAAGGTGGAAATAAAGATCTGTGGGGCAGACGTGATGCTAGTGTTCATTTAACCCAAAGTTCCAATTTGTTCCCTAAATACAGGGTTTCGTGACTATCCCACATGCCTTTAAATGATAGTTTTCCTCTCCTTACAAAGATCTGTTCTTAGATAGAAAATGCTGTGGTCTAAACTAGAAACGTGAGAAGACTTATATTTATTATCTTGTTAGTTCCAGAAGAAGGATCTACCAGCACTTACAGAAGACTAAGCAGAGTTTAATGGCAGTTTATGGGCTCTGTCTCTTAGCAGAATCATGTACTGTTTACAACTGTTTCCAAGACATGCAGGTGCATTGTGAGAAAATGAGCCACTACTGAAGTCATATTATAGACACTTAGTTACAAGTGTTTCAGTCACATAGCAAGAAATTAACAATGCTGCATTTGTTTTCTTTTTAATATTTCTCATATTTCTTATTCTCATTCTAAAGGAATGCATTCTAATCCAAGGACACATTCTCATACATTCATTAATCCTGCTGCTCTAAAATGTTTCACATGAAAACTCAAAATCAGATGGCTTTATGTGTTCCAACTGGGCTTTTGTAAAACAGGGTCATCCTTGAACTTGTCATCTGCTGAGGTATTAAATTCCAGATTTCACTCAATTACATGATCTTAAGAATGTGGCAAATTGCCATTTCTTTCTCAACTTTAAACAAATGTTATTGCATCTAACTGTTTAATTTCAGGAATCTCTCAATTATAAATGGCCCTTAGCTGGAAGTTGTGCCTCTTCTAAAAATTTACCTATGAAGGGGATGTAAATGTTCCTTTTTGCATACATTCTGCAAAGACTAAAAGACCCTATTTTAAAAATCCTGAGTTTAGCAAACATGACTTAATAAATTAATATTTACTTTAGATCTCTATGCAGTTTGTTTTTTGTCATATTGGAAGACAGTGTTATGAAACCTGGTGTAGTGCCTTTGCAGAAAGGTTAACTGACACTTAATATGATCCATTTATTGAAGTCAAAAATCACTACAGCAAAAAATATTCCAAAATGGGGCAAAATTTGAAATAAACAACTGCCTCAAATAAAAAAAAAGTTATTAAAATAGAAGTAAGCATGTCATATTAAAAAGAGTTGTTTCAGATAAAACCATAACTCTGTCCTGAAATAGCTGAAGGCAAAAATTTCCGTCTTGGATAACATATTTTTGTTTTTCTAAAAACAACTTTATGAGATATTCCCCATATCTTTGCTTCTGTAGCTGTACTCAAAAACACTGGATTTTTTGGGCAGAGTTTGCAAGAGGTATCTTATTGCAACATAACAGTTTCACAGAATCTGTATAATTATGCTGTAATTTAAAATTATAAAAATTAACACTATTGCACACTTCTGATCTCAGATTGTATGCAGAATACTGCAAGCCAAAATGGGTGTTTTTCTTATTAGAGCATTTATAGCTCCCCCGAGAGGTTTTAGACCAGCTAAACTGCATTTTTAACTTGAATTTCTATGCAAAAGAGATAAAATACTTTTCAACATTTTTCACATAGCTGTCCTTTCTCTCAGTTGGATTTTCTGCTGAAACAAAATTCTCTGGACAAGTGTGTAATGTTGGACAAGACCATGCAGAGCCATGACTGGGATCCTGCTCTGCACAGGCAGGGAAATGTCGGTGTTCCAAAGGGGGTGAGTGAGCTACAAGGGCAGAGCCAGCTCCCTCCTGACTGGCTGTGGAGGGAAAGTGGCTGGGCCTGGGAAGTGCTTGCAGGAGCAATTGGGAAGAGATAAGGGTGCAGGGCTGGGACTTGAACAGCTCAGGGAACGGGAGAGGGCAGCTGGTGAGAAGGACAAACCTCTCCCAGAAAAGGGAGACCAAGAGACGTGAACAGCTGCTGCAGCAGCAGGGATTCCAGGAAACAGTAGCTGGGAAAAGGCTGACTTGAAACGGGACCTACAGGAGCTAAGCCAGGAACAGCTGAGCAACTGCAGGAAGGGCTCTGGGGGTCCTCCCACTGCAGGTGGAGAGCAGCTCAGGCACCCAGACACCTTGGAACCTTCGCCAAGCACTAGCAGAAAACATCCTTTGACTAAACAAGATATGAAACTAACACATCAGGTTTTTCAGTTATGGACTTGAGAGAGGGAACATGGGCTTCTGAACTGTCACAAGTTGGAATCCACTCCTGGGTATAAAATCAGGAGGCCAGGAACTGAATATTCTGTGGGGAAACACACAAGTCTCCACTTGGCACTCCTGCTGTCACAAGTGGAGAGAGATAAGAGGAGAGATCTCAGCTGTCACTTCACATGGACCTGTTAGAGACATCACATCCCTGTCAGGTCACCTGCATTTCAATAACTTAGTTGTTTTCAGGACCAAAAAATTGTAAGACATTAATTATCATAGAAAATTACACAAAAATATTCTTTTTGTGAAGCCAGCTAGCATAGAACCTGTGTCCATGCTGTTAAACCCTCTCATTCTTCAAAATAGGCCAGTCTTATGCAGCTGCCTACCAGGAAGTGCCCATGACCTGCAAAATTTTCCCAAGTGATGACAGGGAGTTGTCTGAGGGAATGATATTTGGTCCAGACTACAACCATTCCTGTAACCATGTCATCTATGGAGTTTGACTTCTTGGGAAGATTTTCTAAAGCTAGTAATTCACTAGAATGTTTAATTTACTAAAATAGACATAGCCTAAGGGCTCTTTCCAACCAAGCTGAACAAAACTTAATGGTTCAGCCGCATCATGCCCTAAGAAATAGTTTGGGGTTGAGGATACTTGTTTAATAACTGACTTTGCACCCATTTCAATCATAACAGATCTGTGTCAGTGAGCTTATTTCCAAAAGCATGTGCAGGTTATTTTCTTCTTTTCCAATGTCAGTAATGCCAAAAGGAAATTTTAAGTTTTTGTCTTGATAAGTTGAACTGAACAAAAAAAAATCAGATATTCCAAACTATATAGACCCATGGGTTTCTTTTATATAACGACCTGTTTTGCCCATTGCTTTGATTGGTTTTGTCATGGTCCTGCCAGAGGGTTTGAGAAGAGCCAGTCTGCAGAGGATTAGTTTTGCTGGTATTCTCTGCCTATCTATGACCATCACCATAGAATCAGAGAATAATTTGAGTTGGAAGGGACCTTATGGATCATGTAGTTCCAACCCCCTTGCATAGGCAGGGACACCTGCTAGACCAGGTTGCTCAAAGTTCCATCTAGGCTGGCCTTGAACACTTCCAGGAATGGGGCATGGACAACTTCCCTGGACAACCCATTCCAGTGTCTCACCATCCCCACAGTAAAGAATTTACTTGCTTGACTGACTGGGCCTACAGGAGTAGAGCAAACTACTCCTCTGGGATGAAGTAAGCGAGGGTCAGCTACACTAAATCATGTAAATAATGCCCAGGAAGCATTATCAGGAGAGGAAGGTAAGTCAGCACCACTCCAGGGTGGCTGCAGTCACCACTGGAGCACAGTCTGGGGCAGGGTGCTGCAGAAATGTTTGAGATACACCCAGGAATGAGCTGCAGCCATGGCACACCTCCACCCAGTGTTGGCAAGCTCCTGCTCCCGAGGCACTGCTGCTCTCCCTACCATGATTCTCCACACAGTTCTCACTGCAGGCTTGGGTTGGTGCCAGGCACTTGAAATTCAGCATTGTTCTCAGAACAATTTAGAATATTGCAGCCTGTTTGGTAGATAGGGATGTTGTGACTCCACCTGCTATTGATAGCTTTAGCTTCACTCTAGCACCCAGATGTGTTGTCACGATAGTGCAAGGGTTCCACACTGCTAGAGTTTCATATCTCCTTGATATTTCTTGTAGGCAGCTCCTCCACACACTGACTCTTCCTTATTCTCACAGTAACCAACTGACTCCAGTTCTCACCAATCCACTCTTTTATACCACTGTTCTTATTGGATACAGGTGTGGCCTGTTAACATCAGGCTTGCTCCTAATCTTTAGTAGTTGGTTCAGCTGCAGCTCTTTAGGGGATAAGATTACATTCTATACCACCTTCATTTACCCATACAGTGTCCACCTACACAGATGGAACTTGGATTTTAATTTAGAAATCTTAAAGTCTCCTCCCTTGACAGTGAAGCACCTCTATCCTGATGATACAGGTTCATGAAGCTGAAGCTCTTTGAGAGGGACATGATGGTGTAGAGTTTGCTGTAAGGTATCTTCCATTTTAGCAACTCTTCTCTGCCAGCCTTTGGGTGCATTATAAATCCCTTTGTTTCTATCACTGATGAAAGGTGAGTGTGGACTAAGGCAATTAAAAAAAAATTCATGCTAAGCTACTACTGAATTTCAGAATTAGAGTTTTCAGCTGGCATCCAATATGAAAGATTACATTCAAGTAATTCTTCTAATAAATAAATAAATAAATAAATGAAAAACAATAGCACTCCAACTTGTAGAAATCAATAAGTTTGTCTAGAAGAAGCAAAATTTAGAGTGGTAAACATGAGAAAGATCTTGACTGAAAATTTTGTGGTAGATAGTATATATATATTTTACCAACAGTATTTTACCTGGATGTACCCAGGATTGTGTTTATATGATTACCCAACTTGGCAGAACACAGGGAAAGCTGTGGGGCTGAATGCTTTGAATGGAAATGAGAGCAGCAAAGAAAATAAGAAATTTTGTGCATCTAGTATTCACATGGAAACAGCACCATGGTACTAAGCAAGAAGATAAATAGAACTCTCTATTGCAGTGCTCTATTTCTGTATTAATGTCAGAATTTCTGCAGTTATTTGGGAATTTCTTGATGAAACATATACATGGCAGAATTTTGATATAAGCATAAATCTTTGTAAATTAACCTTTTAAAATAAAGCACTGATTCAGGAACAAAGATTATGTAAATGAATGTTTTTGAAAGTACCCCACCCTAGGATCAGCCATGTATTTTCTATAGGCTGAAAGTTCATGAAGTCGCAGACTCTGGTTAAAGGGAATTTTTAAAATCCTTGCTTCAAACACTGGAACAGGTATAAACCACTTTCCTTTAACAAATCCATAATTCATAGTAAGCTATTCCCTAATCACTCACATGTTCAGCACAGCTGGTTTACTGTCTCATTTATGAGAATGCAGTATCACAGCATGGTAGCAGGAAGTAAAAGGGATTTACAGAGAGGTGGTCACAGAAAAGGTTAAGTACAAATCTAATTAAAACCACTTTAAAATGTTATTTAGTCTCTATAACAGTGTTGTGGATTTCTTTTGGGGAATACTGAATGCTTCAATAATTGCTGTCAGAATTGTATATTCCCAGTTTGTCTTTACCATGACAAATTAGCTTAATGTTTTCATTACTATGAATATTTTATTTTGTTAATAATTATCTAAATTCTACAAGACTTTCCATGGACAGATTTTTCCTCCTATGTTCACTGGTTGTAAGATATTAGGAAGATCATGGTTTTAAACTATAAAGGCTGCTGATTTCCTAAGTAAAATTGTGAAAACTTCCTGAAAAGGATTGTTTTGATAACCTTGATGTAGGGTTTTCTTTTTTTTTTTTTCTATTTAAAGACCCAGCTCATGTGTTCATGTTATAATGAAAAATAATTCTGCATCAAAGCTGATAAATATAGGAATTGTAGAAACTATTTGGTAGATATTTTTGTCTCAGATTTTTAAGCTTTAGTTAAAAAAAAGCTAGATCATGTTCAAAGCAGTCATCTAGTACATTGCTATAAGACAAGCTTATGGAGATTAGATGTGTGATTATATGTACGATCCTGGTTCACTTTGTGTACAAGTGACTTTTGACGAGGCACAACTCTGTGACATGCCTCTGTCACTTGAAAGATACTGCCAAGGACACGAAGTTCTTAAATACTCCACAGCAAACACAAAACTTTCCAAAACAGTGTTTGGGTGGGAAGCTTCCAGAGCTAACTTGTAAACCAATGGGAGCATGAGAAATGAACCAAGAAAAACACAGATTAATTCATTTCCACTCAGATCCAAACTGGGGTTTTTCTGAAGCTGTAGTCAGCAGCAATCTCTCTGTAGGCTTCTGTGGGCCCATGCTAATTGTCTAACATGAGTTAGTTTCTCTAGTAAGCTTCCCTGTGGATTTTGGCTGCTTTCTGCAAGCCATCCAGCCCTCATGAAACTCTTTCCAGTGATCCCAAACCTGATGATATCCTCTTTTTCTGTTTTTTTTGTGATGTATACCTGTGAAATGAGAACAAAGAAAAGATGCCAGCAGGGAATGTTCAAGCAGCACACAGAGCCATATAAGGCTGGAGGTTGCAGGCTTTTATCAACCAGAATGGCTCTGGGTTTTCAGTCCCCCAAGAATCTGAGCATTGAGCCCAAGAACTTTCTGCAGAGTTGAGAAGTGTAGTAAATGGAAAAAGTTTAATACTTATCTTAGACATGCACAATTATGCTGTTGCTTTCTTCTGTTCTTACGACAAAAGATGTGAATGTTTTGAGTCTGTTGTATTCCTTTATCTCTTCTTAGTTGTTCAATTTTTTTCACAATGGAAAAGAAGAAAGAAAACTGACTTTCTACCAGGTAGGAGGAAAGACATGTATTAATTTGTTCCTGATTTTTAAAAGGAGATGAAGGAATGGGAAGAGAGAGTGAGAAGTCATGGGCTATTTAATTTTCCTCTTAGTTCTGCTTTTGCATAATCCTTGTGTGTTGCATTCTTGTCTTTATCTTCTTTGTTACATTGCACTATTTTCTTTTCCTCCATGCTTTTTGCTGACTTTAGTGATGTAAGCATCAAATCTTAAGAATTGTTTTATTTGTGCTGTACTGATTAAGGTAATTAAGGTCATTGTGTAACTTGGCCTCATATAATACAGAGTTAGATTTTGGTGACTGGGAAATAAGAACTCCTTATCCCAGGAAATGTGTATTAAGAAAATACACATTTCATACACTGTATTAAAACTAGCTTTTCAATATTAGATAGTTCTTATTTCCATCCTAACTCAGAAAATAAGAAAAAAGTAGTGTTGCAATAAAGGCAAGCCTTTTTAACAAACGCAGTTTCAATGGTTCTTGTATCCTGTTCTGGATTTTATATACTTAGTCTACACTTTGAATATATCCTGCTAGCACACTGCAATCCAACTTTGGCTGTAGAGGGATACAGTCTGGGTAGATGAAGGTGGTATAGAATGTAATCTTACCCCCTAAAGAGTTGCAGCTGAACCAATTATTAAGGATTAGGAGCAGACCTGACTTTAACAGGCCACACCTGTAGCTGATAAGAAGAGTGTTATAAAAGAGTGGATTGGTTGGCTAAGGGGGAACTGGAGTCAGCTGGCTGCTGTGAGGACATGGAAGAGTCAGTGCCTAGAGGAGATGCCAACAAGAAACATCAAGGAGGTGTGAAACTCTGGCAATGTGGAATCCTTGCGATATAATAATAATAGAACTGTTGTACTATAATGACAATATTTAGTGGCTGCTGACACATTCAATTTATACAGATTTAAGCAAAAATAATAGATTCTGAACTTAATTTCCCTGTCTCAAATCCCTCACTTTTCCATAACATTTAAACAGGTGAATGAGAAGCCTTTTGTATTGTTCAGGATCAGCATACACAGCGATAGATAGTTTATTTACTTGGCAGTCTGCTAAACTTGAATGCAGCTAAGTTCAAGTCCCTGCCACAGAAGTGCTCACCCATTGCTTTGTGAAATACCCTCAGATTATTCCCTGCCCAGATCTCACCTTTTTTGAGGTTGTCTTAGATAATAGTGAGCTTAAAGGGTAGCAACTGCCATATCTAATGACTAATGAGAGAAAATTCAGCATGAATTTTCATTCTTAACTTTCAAGATTTAATGACCTAATTCTTATCCTTTGGCCTGACAAAGAATTTGTCAAAAGCTGTGCACTGTTATCAATATTAACACATTTTTTATATTAGCAATTGTATAATAATATCAAGCAGAATTCATCAGCCATCAATAAATGTCCATCTATGTCACAATATCTGCTTCTTGTACTGAACAAAGATAAAAAAAGAAGATTGAGGAAAAGATAAAAAAACAGATGTTCTTCAGTAACTCTTGGAATGAAAATGCAATGACTCTATAACACTGTAATACACAGTAGAAATGCAGTAACTGACACTTGGAGTAGTAGTCAAAGTTACAAAAAAAAGTGATTTATTAGCTGTGTACAAGTTTTGCATAATGGTATTTTGCTTATGATGGAAACAAAAAACCAACTTCTCAGTTTCCCAGGGAGTTAAAACTTAGAATATGCCATTCCTAAATAAATGAATGTGATGTTTCATTCCCTGGTAGTTCATTCCAGGCTGTGCCATTTTATTTTTACAACTGAACAGGCAGAACTTGTGTCTGGGGGAAGCCAGATGCAGGGCCCACGTGCTGCACTTTGGTGAGCAGCTCAGGAAAACCCCATGGGGCTGTGGGATTCTCACGTCTGCAGTGGAGCACATCCTGCACATACTCCAGTGTGCCCAGCCTGGATCTCCAGGCACGGAGACCCTGGTGTCACTAGCCCTGGGACAGCCTTCATGGGTCACCCAGGGCTGCACATCTGCCCAAGGTGGGACTGAGAGGCTCCTGGTGGCCTCAGAGCTGCAGATCCCAGCTTTAGGGTATTGCTGTGTTTGGGGAAATTTGCCAAGAGGTCCCATGAGCAGCTGCCTTTGACTCAGCCCAATACAAAGGGAACCCTTTTGGTTCACGTCTGTGCTCTAGGTGAGTCTGAGCCCTTGTTAGACAAGAGAAACAAACTCCTGTCCTGAGGAGCCTGGGCTGATGGAAATAAATGGACAAAGCAACAGAATGAGACAGCATTTTAGCCAAAACCAGAAGAATCATGGGTAAGAATAAGCAAGCTTACCAAATGCCCTGAAATGTAGAAGAAAGTTCACAATACTGGAATACAAGGGAAAATCTCCAAATGACTGGAAGATTTAACAGCAAAGTGAGAAACTACAGAGAATGCAGGGTGCAGCAGTCGATTTAAAACAGGCCAAAGAAGGTTGAAGGTAAATCAAGCTGAACTTCTGCATCTTGGCTCAAAATAATAGTGGATCCATGAATCTGCCAATGTTCAAAAGGATGATTTCAGCAAATTAATAAGAGGTTAAAGGAAGAGTGTGCAAAGAGGGCATGGAGGAGAGTCACTGCACACAAGAGAAGTTAATAATCAGGAGAGTCCTGGGGGTGATTGATGAGAGAAACTGAGTCTTCGTATCAGCAAGGGAGTCAGTACATAATTGGCTGGCTTTCCTCACGGGGCTTGATTTGCATTGCTGTATATTTAAAAACTGTCAGTGGATCTGCAGTCACAGAGTCAGAGTCAGTCTGGGATGGGGATGAAAGAGAAAGTAGAAGATCATAGAGGAGCAAGCTGGCCAAGACCCAAGAAAGAAGAAGTTACAGAACAGGGGAAGACAAAGAGGAGAAGAATCAGTGAGAGAGGAGCTCAGAGGAAAGATTCCTACAGCAGGAGCTAGGGGTATCATGTAACAGAAAGAAATTGTAAGGGAACAGAGTGGATAATGTTGATGAATTACATATTCTTCAGGCCAGTAGCTATTAGAAATAACTGTCTCAAGGAAAAAAACCTTCTGGAAATAATTTTTCTCTTTCAAAGAAAATTCACAGTGAAATTATACTACCTGCGAAGGTCTGGATTTATGTGCAAAACTGTTATATTTGATGCATGAATTAACTGCTCCCAAGTCTGGGAATATGATGGGATAAGTACTGACTGGGGGCCTGATTCAGCAAAGGAATAAGTAAATTCTTAAGGGCTTGGTAGGAAAAGTAACTGAAAGCATGCAAGAGGAGCTGTTTCCCAGACAGGTGGACATGACCAGTCATTTCTGAAGTAAGGAGGAGTGGATATCTGAGAATCTCATTTAACTGGTTCCCTCTTACATTTTTCATTATCATGCAGCATCCTTAAACATAACAGTATTTTCTCAATTAAATACTGGACCATTCATTAAAGAGTAAGAGGGAAAATATCCAACAGTGCATTAATTCTTGTTGTGTTTTGTCCATTTCAAATCTCCATAAGCAGCAAAATAATTATTGCACAACTGCATCAGTCAGTTATTAAAGGATCATAATTAAGTCTGTATATACACAAAAATCCTGTTCTTTAGACCTGTTCTAATGGTATCAAGTTTGCATGTAAATTATTGATCTTTTTTAGAAACTTCTGTTCCTCAGCATTTAAACAAATGTTACCCTTTCATTCATGTACTCTGCTGCTGAAAAAAGGACAGTTGGGGTTTATTTTAGTAGAGAGAAACAGAAAGTATAAACCCAAAAATATTTAGTTTGCTTTTGCACAGACCTATAACTCATCCAGAGTAAAGCATATCTCTTCCCTGCACAGCATGTTGCTTATCTAATTTTGGGCCAAATAAACTTTTAAGAGTGAATTTTACACTTTTAAAGTAGGAAATTTAAGTTCATTACACTCAATTGATGAAAGAGGCAAATGGTGTAAGAAGGAAATTGTTGGCTCTGCTCAGAGTACAGTGCTGAACAATCTGTGTTGTGACTGCAGAATATAGGAGTGATGCAGAGTCATGACCACAACTCCTAATAGAAGTATATTGCACTTGGAAGATTGCAGGAGCAAAAACATTTTCCACAAGTTCCCTCAAGTTTCATATTTGCCCTTTAGCAATCATCATTTTCCAAAATGGTCTTTAGAGTAAGTAAATCTAATACTCTGTCAAGGAAAAAAACCCTATGTATTAAGCCAGTAAAAGATTGTCTTAAGTTACTACAAGGAATGAAAACTTTTCAGTCAAATACTTATAGTTAGAAAGACTGAACAAAAAATTGATATAGTACAAAACCAATACGTATGTCTAAACATTGAACACAACCCATCAGATAGGTGTTAAGCTGTGACTTCAAATGTGAGATGCAAAAACTGTGTTTGGAATTGTATTCCATCACAGAATCACGAAATTAGAAAGGTTGAAAGGAACCACTGAAGGTCATCAAGCAGGGTAGCCTAGAGCCAGTCACTCAGGATTGTGTCCTGGGGATTTTGAATATCTCTAGAAAAAAAACTGCACAACCTGTCTGGGAAACCTATTCAAGTGCTCTGCCATCCTCATAGGTATTTGCCATAAAATATAAAATATTTTCTGAAAGAGGCTGAGGATGTTTCAAAGCATATGGGAAGCATTTCTTTTTGTAAAATGAGTTCACAGAACAATCAATGCTACAGCCTATGAAATTAAAGAAAAACCAAACAAGAAATCAAATTGAACTTTTGTCTTTTAAGCTGAGAATACCCAAAACCCAGTCTTTCAGAAAGGGGTCCAGACACGAACAGGAGGTCAACAAGAATTTAGAATTTCATTTTAGATGTAATTTTACATTTAAATATACATCTAGATACATCTAAGATGTATCTATCTACATCTTTATATTTTAGACAATACTGGTTATATCCTCTTTTCCGAATATGTGTCTCTAAGTTCTTGACTCTTGATTTCCCTCCTTTCAACTAGATAGTCTATATTCTTGATAACTCAGACATGAGATCATAAACATATATATCATTACTCAGATTAACCTGTGAGTGCCTAATTTGAACCAACTGTGAGCTGATCACAAACCCTTTCCTTGGAATTCTGCTGAAGTGTATTTCACAAAAAATGAAAATCCTGTCAAGAAGAGATGCACATTTATGCCATATTGTCCAACCATTATCAAGATGAGGAGTAGGTAAAAAAGGACTTCCAGACAAAAAATGTATGAGAACTGTAGGAAGAAGTGAAATCTCTTGCACAGACTCTACCTCTCTACGAATATATTTCTTGTTGGACTTGGAGACTCTGCAGTGCAGCCATGTAAAGTACCTTCCTTTTGGTTTATATTGCAGAGAAACAGGCAATTCTTGGGTAGAAGGACAACCTGTTGGACCCATTTACTTTAGGCTGAAATTCACCATACATTAAAAGTACCAGCCATAGAGTTATAAAATCATGGAATATCCTGAGCTGGAAGGGAATCAAAAGGACCATCCTGTCTGACTCCTGACTTTAGGTTAAAGGTTAAAGCTTAGATAAAGAGTGCTGTTCAAACATTAGTAAGCTTGGGGCTGTGACCACTTTCCTGGGGAGCCTCTTCAAGTGAACACCTTCTCAGTGAAAAACATCCAAGTTGAACTTCCCCTGGAGCAGGAGAAATTTAAGACATTCCTTTGAGTCCCATCACCAGACACCAGGTATCTCTCTGCTTCCCATCATGAGGATGTTGTAGAAAACAATGAGGTCTCCCCTAAGTCTCCTCTAAGGCGAACAAACCCAATATCCTCAGACACTCTTCATAAGTCAAGCACTCTAGTTTGTTCACTTTTTTGCTCTGCTTTGGAAATTTTATAATATTTTTATATCCTTCTCACGCTGTCAAGCCCCAAGCTGCAGGCAGTACTCATTCTGAGGCTGCACCAGTGCTGACTATAGTGCAGCAATCACTTCTTTTAACTGCTCTCTCAGTGCTGAATATTATGGGAGTCTAGAACACTAGCTTAGATAAAGGCATCTGATCTGAAGTCACCTCCATTGGGAAAGAATAATCCTGCCCTTACAGTGATCTCAATAAACAACTGTAGTAAGGTCGGACTCCTAAAGAGGGCATCCACAGCCCAGCATTCAAAGTGAAACCCATTGGGCTGGACCACACATCCTTTTCAAAGTGAAAATGGTCACTCATACCTCTTATCTGATGGCTCCTTTGAAAAGTTCATTCAAACAAATCTGTGAGACTCCCTTTTAGACAATATTACTCAGATGAGCAAAATAAAATTGCTTGCAGAGGATGAGATTGCAAAAAATTAGTTCTGAAGTAGCTGAATTATAAGGGACCAGAATAATTTTCTCCTTTTACCTACTGGCCACAGAGAAAGGCAGATAAACCATGAAAACCTGAACTGTCTCACTGGCGACACCCACAACAGTCAGGTTCACCACAGCTGAGAGAGTCAAACTCCTGGTACTGACAGCTGGCAGTAATGGATGTGCAAATGTACAATAAACTGAGCAGTCTTAACAACTGTTTTAAAGTCTTAAGTGGCACTGAAGTGACAGAGTAATAAAACAATGAATTAAGTAAAGGCTTTTTTAGCTGGCCTAATTCCCAGAATGTACTGTGGTACAATTTTGATTTGAGATATTAGTAGGTGATAATTTTTGGGAAGATTTCTGACTATTTTTTCATGATCTCTGAGCATAGAGGGTCCCAAACTATCAGAAAGAGACAATAACAAATTAAAATTCTAGCCTAAAGTGAAATGCTTGGCTTATCCTTTCACCTAAGACTTTACTTCTGACATACCAATGTCTCTGGATTTGTTCAGAGAGTAAACAAGGAGTCCTGAATGTTTCTGAGAGATAATTAATTACTAAAAGACTAAAAAATCATCTCAAAACAGCTGATGGGTTTTAGGAGTGCTAGATGAGATTCATCAGTCTTGAAGCTGGAAGGGACTGTCCTATGGACCACATGAAGAGATGGTCTGAAAAGGATTTGCATGTAAAATGTTACATTTTGCATGCTACAAGGTCTTCCATTGTGATAAAGTTTGTTGAAATAAAGTCACAAATTCAAAGGTTTTCTTTCTGCCTAATAAGTGTAAATAGAAAGCACTATGGGATCAGAATTGCTCCCACATATTTGTATGGGAAATCATCATCTTACACAGATATCTCCCTCAAGAATAGTTCTGAGTGCTCTTACAGCAGGTGCTAAAGGGAAGTTGAACTAAAGTACTGTACTGACAAGAAGAGTCTGAAGAATGGTTGTATCCTTTACAGATGTGTGATCCTCAAGCCCCTGGGAAATGAGCCATAGCCATTCTCTTCACTAGATTGGAAAAAAAATTGCTTGCTCCAGATTCTGCTGAAGGTTTATGTCTCTACAAAACGCAAAAAATGCACACCAATAAAATCATCCATCCCAATAACTCTGCACATTCTCTCTTATTGCCATGCAATAACTAAGTGCTTTTTGGCAGATGATGAATGACCTTTTGTCATGCTTTAAAATTAAGCCTATTTTACAACTGAGAAAAATAAGAACCCAGATACAATTTACTCAGATTTAGGGGCTGTGCCTGAAGTGTATTCTGGGATGAATGTCCTCCTCCACATATTGCTGGGCTACTGCCAAACATAATAGAAGATTCCTTTCCTCTCCTCTCCTCTCCTCTCCTCTCCTCTCCTCTCCTCTCCTCTCCTCTCCTCTCCTCTCCTCTCCTCTCCTCTCCTCTCCTCTCCTCTCCTCTCCTCTCCTCTCCTCTCCTCTCCTCTCCTCTCCTCTCCTCTCCTCTCCTCTCCTCTCCTCTCCTCTCCTCTCCTCTCCTCTCCTCTCCTCTCCTCTCCTCTCCTCTCCTCTCCTCTCCTCTCCTCTCCTCTCCTCTCCAGTTTGATTTTCTTTTCTTTCCTTCTGCACATCCTTTTCTTCTCTTCTGTTTTTTTTCCAGAGGACAGTTGCATGCACACTTGTGGTTCTTGGTTTTTGGTGAGTGAAAGGTTCAGATGGGCACTGGTCATTTACAAATGACAAAATTTTTGTTAAGGTAAATGGAAAAGTTTTTTTTCTAGCTATTCTTCCCTGGTGCATTGCATTGTAATCTCATGATGTGGAAAGGCTGGTACTAGAAGAACAAGAATACGTGAGTGTTAAATTTAATAAAAATACAAGTACAGAAATTTTGTGCTAACAGTTGATGAACAAACAGGACTAGCAAAGCCTCACAAGCTGTAACTTGTTTCATTTAAACAGACCCTGGACAGAGTTAGACAAAAACTCAGTGAACACAGCAGGCCTTCTCCAAAGAGAGCTCCAGAGGTCACACACACACACACACACACATATATATATATATATTCCTTATATATATTCCATTCTTGTGTTTAACGTAGCTTAGATTTGGTTTCGGTCATTCTAGGTAGTAGGATATTTTTCCACTGATCTTTAAAATCCCATGGCCTATCTGTTAGGTGCAAAGAATGAAGTGATGTCATTTCAGAGCAGGGGAAGGAAAACAAGTGCTGAACAGAGTTTCAGATGTCTTCAGTCATTTTGCAAAATTGCACTGATTTTCTGTCAAGACAGGCTGATCTTTAGCACTGCCTCAGTGTCCTCCTGCAGTCTGTGGCTGACCATCAAGATAAAATGTTGCTTTGTGTGCCTCACATTCCTGGTGTGTTGATCAATAAACCTTTAAGTGAAAAACTGGAAAAAGAATAGCTAAGATTTCTGATCTATCCAGCTGTTCCATGCAAGTATCCTGCATGTATCCTAGACAGCTAGGACAGCTGTTGAATAGGTAGTTGGCATGGGATTGACAAACTAAGGCCAAGAAATTATGAGCTTTGTCTCAGCATTTCACTTGGTCATCCTTTATGTGGCTGAGAAGATTTGGTTTTATTAAACATTTGACTTTTAGCAGTGTGCATTTATTTGAAAATATTCTAGGAAGACTGGTCTTGGATGTTGAGAGTTTGCATTTGTTAGAATTAAAAGGATTCAGCACTTTGCATGTTCATAAAAAATCCCCCAAACCAATAAGAACAAAATAATTTGAATTTGTTTGTTGAATCACCCCATGCATAGACTACTCTGGGCTATCATAAAAGGTTTTCATTGCATTGCACACACAACTGACTAACTATAAAATGTAATATTGAACATCCAGCTAATATAAATACTCTTAAGATTAAACTGATGCATTCCTAACTGATCTCTTTACCCTGATTCCTTCCAGCTTTAACTGGGAATTCTTTGCACTGCCAAACGTAGTGATAAAAATATATTTGCTTTGTAACATTTAATAATTGAAATTAGAGCCAGATAAAATTTCAGGCCAATTTATGAGCCAAACCAAGCTCATAATTTTTTCCTAAAGGTAATAATAATATTAACCAACAAATCAAAAATTAGATTACTATTTTGAATGATGACCAACAGCATAAAGGAGTGTGGATGGGTTAACATTTTTCCTTTTGAGATATAAGGTATGAGCAGGGTCAGTGTATTTTCATAAGATTAGTTCATACTTAGTTGAAATGAAGTCTAAACAACTTCTAAATATATCATGTGCTTTTTCATAGTTAGATTATCTTTAGTGTCACAGAGCTGTTTGATAATTTTTTATATCAATCTAGTTAAAATAAATAGCCAGGCATCAGGATTTCCACATTGAATAAATTTTTATGTCTATGTTTGAGGAAGTCCAGCCCACCAGGATATGCTTTACTAGATGTCTTGGGATGGGAATTATCTGAGTAGAACAAGTTTTTAGAGCAGAGAATCCATACAAAAAACCTTTCACTTACAGATTTTTACATTTTGAGCCTACTAGTAGAATAATTTTTTCTAACATATCTCTCTATTTTTTTCTCACAGAATAAACATGTGGAAGAAAGATGTGTTGTTAAAGGGTGCAAATTTCTGACTTATACAATGAGCAAATGTTTCTCAGACTCGCCTCCAAGGATATTTACTGTGAAATCACTGGAGTGCAACACAGAATGACGAACATCATGTACTTTAAAAAGAGTGTTTACAGGAGCCAAACATTCCCTTTGGAGTTTAGAACTATTAATTCTCTTACTAGTGCTAAAGGAATGGGAGTAAAAGTAGTGTAGGAGAAGTTTATCGTGACTCTGTTCATAAAGGCCAAACTTGAAAGTGCAGAGTTCATCCTGCACTGCTAAATCAAAGCTTGAAAATGCAGAACCTCCTTCCTTTGCCAGTGCCTCTCACAATCTCCCAGCAAAGGCAGAGGACTGCTAATTCAGTAGAAGCAGCTTCAGTAGAAGTAGAAGCTACTTCAGTCAGAAGTCCCTCAGACAAGATCTGTTGCAGCTAGATTGACAAGAGTCAGTATAACCATATCCGTGGCAGGAAAGCCAACTCATCTTTAAGTATAACAATTGCACTTATTAGTTTTGGAGGAAAGCATTCTCCTTCCCCCTGCTCTGATGGTTTCTTTGTTTGGGCTGGGACTCCAGCTAAACCCATCCCCTGGAAAACCTGCCCTTCAGCTGGTTAGCTCCCAGAGCTTCCATGCTGTATTCTCACAGACTGCTCCACCCTTCCTGTGCCCTTCAGCAGACCTAGACACTTATTTTAAAGAACTTTTATGAGCAAAAGATTAAAAATTGACTTTTAAATGGGCAAACTGGGGTAATCACATTTGTAGCAGTTATCTCCAAGTGACTGAAAAATGTCTTTCCTGGGACTTAGTTACCAGAAATTTGAGTACCCTGGCAGAGGCTGCAGCTGTTGTACTCTCAATTATTTCTCAACTTATCTCCCTGGTTATAACTGTGCATCTGCAGCAAAATCGAGTCTGAGTAATAATAGGATGTGCAATGGGAGCATCCAACTCCTTGTGTCGAGAGTGAGGAGAACCAGAACTCCTGTAAACCTCCCAGCAGTCTGGGGCAAGGTTAAGGAGAGAGGGAGGCACTCAGGGAAAATCCTGCCCTTCTCCCTGACCCCTCTATTTACAGCAACTTGGAAAAAAAGATTGTTCAGCTTGCTCCTGATTAGGTGAACTCTTGTTAAGGAGAAAAATATACACTTGTGTCCATGGCAGATATCAAAGGCATCCTGTGTACACGTCTTTGAGACAAGGACTGTCAAATACCCATCTGTGGAATCCCTATGACTGTTTGTTTCTTCCTTTAGGTATAAGGTGGTATCACAGTGTTTTTAACTGCTCAGTTAAAATAACTATGAGTAAGGTGAGCTGTTGCATTTGAGAAATTATATTTTAAAATTATATTTTTCTCTGTCCTTTCTGATTTTGTGATCTTAGTTTATTTTTGTGCAAGTTTGTTTTTTAAGTATGAGTTATATTTTGGATTTTAAAAAACAGAGTTTTGTTGAGAATGTTTATATTTGAAATGTTCATGTAGACATTAAACAACAGCTAGAGGTCTAATTGTCTTCATTATGAGGAAAACACTTTCAAACATAAGTGGATTTAGTGTGCACAGCCAAAGCTCTTTCCCCTCCCCCAGTATAGAAATTCCACAGTTATGAAAAGCTCAGATGTTTTGTCTAGGACTACTTTTCCTACAGGATTTTTAGAGAAAATAGTATCCTTTAGTTGTGTGAGATATGTCTCCACAGTGCAGCCCTTGATGAGGAAGTGGATGGTGTTAGAGATACATATCCACATGTTCATTAGCCCAGTGACAAATACAGCCATTTATCTGGGGAAAGATGCACTGATAAAAGAGTTATATCACTCTGAGACCCCAAAACAGCACTCAACTTGCGGTCCTATATTTGGAAAACTTGTCCTGGATGTAGACACAGAGGCACGCACATATATATACACTCAAACACATGTTTATGCATATATCTATTGAAGTTACAATTCCATTGACTTATTTGAAGTTAAAATAAGTTTCAGCATTGCTGAAATTGAAATTGACTTTCTTTCATTCTGACAAAAAAAAGTAAAAAACATTTACTCCAGATACGGCAATACTTCCATAACCACTCACATGAATTTTATACCTTAGAGCTCCTCCATGAACCTAGTCAAATGTTCTATCTACAGAAGCACAAAATATATAAAGAGACAAATGAAAAAAAAAAGGAAAAGCAGTTTTTATTAAAAAAAAATCCTGAATATAATTTTAAATTTCCGAACCTGGAAATTTTGAAATTATCTTGCAAATTCTCTACATACTTTCATGCATCCAGCTAAAGGTTAAAAAACTCCAAATCCACCTCTGATGTAAATCAGCGCCTGAACTTACTTACCCAGCTGCTAGCCACTTTGTCATCCTTCAGTGAAACATTTTCAATATTCTTCTTGCAATAGGTAATCTAATTAAGATGTATAACATAGCAGCCAGGACCATATCATTACTCTGTGTAAATATATATCCTCATTTCCAGGGGTGCCGAGATCTCATCATGCTTCTAATAGGATCATTTTTTATATTAAATTATATTAGTCTTATATTATCTCCTATCTCATTGCTCAAGTGCCACATTCCCTGACGCAGCAGTGTGCCTGCAGTTTGCTGCTGGCTCCCTGGAGTACCATTGTGAGCTAAATGTGGCATTATTCTTTTAACAGGATACACTTATCAGTATGAATTCTTAATTGGTAGTGTAAGAAGAACTGATTTAATTTAACTAAGGTTTTTGGTCATCTGTGTGAGGATTCTTCAACGTAAAAATAAAATCCCTGTTCCAGAAATCCTTAACTTTGTGCTTTGCCTCTATTTAACAAGCCAGATTTCATCAACCAGCTCTGTACAGCAGCCAGTAAATTAGCAAGGGCAAATCTGGTTCAGATGACTCATTGTTGGGATTTTCATCCAAAGTTGTTATGAGAAAGACAAAATCATCAGCTGCAACATAGTCAAAGCTGAAGATTTAAGCAATAAAATTTGGGAATGAGCCTGAATGTAAGTAAAGACAAGCATTCTTAGGAAAAGCAAATTTTTCCTGAAGTGGACAGATGAATGTAGAGAGCCTACAAAATGCAGGCCTACAGCTTAGTGCCTGCAGTGGAGAGCAAACTGCTGTTCTGCATGGGCAGGGAGGGAAGAACACTACGTGGATATGAGCACGTCCTTGTTCCGGGTGGAAGACAACAAGAAACTCACTGGGATGAACTTCCTCGTAAAAACAAAAGCCTTTAAAAAGTCATTTTTTATGTGAGTTTTCCAGTCCAGGGACCAAGAGAATTCATGTGAACCCATCCATCTGGTGCAGAAATGGAGCAAGTGTGTGACAGTTCTGCTGCTGAGCAGATTATATTTTGGCTGACTGACATCATGGTAATGAGAAATTTCTGAAGATCCAATGTGTACTTGTATCAACTGGCAAAAAAAAAAAAAAACAAAAAAAACCCAAACCCTTGGCAATGGAATGGATCTGTTAGGCCTTTGGATTCACCCTTCAAACTCAATGTCAAGAAAAAAAATGAGCTTGATCTTTTGCAGCTGTCTGGCAGCTGAGTTTTTGGTTGTAGCAGAACATAGTCTAGATAAGCTAGTAAAGCTTGGTATGGTCACTATTCTCCTGTGGAGAAGACTAGGAAGTTGTTTTGTGTTATAGAGAAGATTCACAATTCTGATTTTTCCCATTTAATCTCCCTGACATATTTAAATTGAAGTGCCTTATCAACATGTGCATTTTCTAATATTTCTATCTAAAAATGGTAGTCTGTTTTCAAACCACTCATAATGAATACAGTCTATTATAAGAATCATGAAGGATTATCCTCAGTGAATGCAAAGTGAATTTCCCTGACCTCATTCACATTGATTTGATCTGGTGTTAGCAAAAGAAATAAATCTCACCCTGGAAATGTTTTATTGTGGACATTCTCTGATATTTAATTCTCATCTGCTCAGTCTCACACAGTTTTCATTTCTGTTTTTAAGGCTTTTCCTCATTTTCAACAGCAATGATGGACTCCACTGATTTATTTTATCACTGGGACACCTCATGCTAGCAGGCACTGAGGTGTCACTGCCCAGGTGGGAATTCTGCCATGGTTGTTCCACTGCCACTCACAACTGATTTGAAAAACATTGGCCAAGAATGAATTATAGAAACAGAATCGTAGAATTGTGACACCTACCAGCTTTGAGGCAGCCTTTATAAATCTCCCTGCCCCAATGGCACTAAGCAACTGTGCAATGACAACATGAGCCCCATATTGAATAAGTTCTAGTTCATTGCACCATTCAAATAAGCTCTTTCTCTGTGCTAAAGTATAGAGAGTGAAATTATTATATGAATTAGAAGAAATAAATGCAATTTGGGTCAGAACCAAAGTTCATGAGACATCTTTTTTTTCTGTGTTTAATCCTTTCACTGTATGTCAAGGAGATTTTTCTCAACAGAATTTTAAATGGTGCGAATGGTTCACCTTTAGTCAGCAAGAGTGGACAATGGGAAATATTCTGTATTTTGGTATCAGGAAAATATTTCAATGATCCTCTTGCAAGAGCAGGAAGTTCTCATTTTTAGCCCTGGCTTGATCACTTCACTTTGGGGAAATTGGAAAACAAACTCATGGCCAGATCCTGATCTCAGTCTACCCAGAAATGTACCTGGATATCTCCAGCTCTGTGGAGGTGACCTGCTGTGACTCTGCTGAGGCATTTTTACAGATTTACACAATTCTCCACCACATTGATTAAAATTGGATTCTGTCCCATAATTAAGCAAATATGGATCCTCTCAGCTGCCAAAAGCTACATGACACTGAAAAATAAGGATAGAAAAATATGAAATTTTTTTAATGTCATGAGTGAAAATTCATTCTCATGGTCTCCTCTGCTGGAACATTTATTTTACACCTTTCCTTATTGACAGAAAATCTAAAATAATTATCCATAAAATTAAAAAAAAAGAATAAAATGCTGTCAAAGAATAGCAACCATTGGTTTTAGCCAGAAAATCACACCGTACATAAACATATGGAGTAGACTGATAATTTGACAGAGTGAAGCTGTCTACACTGACACGTAAGTAATTTAATACATATATTTGTGGCTATCAAAAGAAATTTTAATGACACACTAAAAAGTAATTTGGTTGAAAGAAACAGAGGAATCCAAACTCTCAGAAGAAGCAATTATATGAAAATTTGTATTTTAAGTGCTTAATAAGCCATTTTTAACTCTCAAGGAATCCCACTGCACTCCTCTGACTCATAAACACTCAGCAAACACAGGATATGATATAGAGCTTTATCTCACCAAGTGGCTTCCAGTGTGTGTCTGGCATTTTTTTTCATTTTCAATCATTATGTGGGTTTTTAATGGTGAGCAACCTAAGTTCTAAATGAACACAAAAGCTATGTTTTACTGCAATGAACAATTAGGAATTCCAAACAATTTGGCTCATCAATCAAAACTTTCTCATTTAAAAAAAAAAAAAAAAAAAAAAAAAAAGAAAGGCCCACATCTAGCTGACCAGTCTTTTCACCTGGGGCTCATTAGTGCTGCAATTATTTCTCTCTCCTGTTTCTAACTAATGCACTGCTGGGAGTCCAGACCAGGTGCTCCTTTCAGTTCTGTCTGCTCCCAGCAACTCTATCTGAGAGCTCCATGTCTACCCACACCAGGCTAATGTAACCTTTGCCTCTGCCCTGTTAAATTAGAGCACCCTCCAACTCCATGCTAGCAAATGGAATCATTAGCAAGTAGCAAGTTAGCAATACTTGGGTAACTCAGATACATTTTGAGAGGGCATATGCTTTGTTTTGTTAGGTTGAAACTGGTCACATCCACAGGTTTGTGGATTTTTAAAGGACATGTTAGAAAAGTTAATAGTTATTTCTTTTTTTCTTCTCACTAGTAGACTGGTTTTATTTTAACAAACAAACAAACAAAACACCATTTATGTGATTTAGAAATGAAAGCTGAGCAATTCCCATTCTTCAGCCCATGAACATGAAAATGGAGTGGTGTTATTTGACTGAAACTACAAATAACCCTATGGGTTTTAAAATAATTAGCTAAACATGCCAGGTAATAGAGAACTGTTGTAACCATCTGGGAATCTGATGCCCTGAATCAGAGAACTGTGCTCGATTTATTCTTTTATATATATATAATTTCAAACAGCACAGGATCATTAAAAAATGCAATTCTAATTTTTTAGTCTATTACCTTTTGACTTTTCATCTCTGAATGACAATCAAATAAGAAATAATGTTTATTGAGGCTTCCTGGTTCTGCCTTCAGTCACAGTAGAAATAATCACAGGGATCACTCAGATTATTCCCCAAAAGGAGGAAATGGTTATTTCAGAAGGGACACCCAGATCATTTACAGACTGTGAGCTTCAGTAGGCAGTACTTATTAAAATTTCCACAAATGTATTTTATCATAAAATAGTGTTAAAACTGTGCTGTACATCACCATCACAGCTGCAAGGTTTGTTCCAGATGCTCCCTCATGCTTCACTCCTCACCAGGGCATGAAGCTGCTCCAAACTGATTAGAACTTAGAGAGTTCATGGGTAATTTATCTGTGGGACCTACACAAATAGATGGACAGATAGTTGGACAGTCTACTAGTGTGTGAGCCACAGCATCTACCTTAAGACCTAAAATGGGCAGGAGATTAGATAAGGAGAGAAAAGCCTGTCAAACACTAACATTGGCTGATCCCATTTCTTACCTTCTCATTGGTTCTGCTGCTTTCCATGTTCATGTTTAAAATATCTGCATATAGATTGCATGGAATGATGGGATGCTTTGAACAGAATTTACTGCAGAATATGTTATTAGGGCAAAATTCTCTTCTACCTATTATTTTCTGAAGTACAATATGGGCAATAATTTACATCTATATTCTTGTAGTCATTTGGGATTTTGCATGAAAAAATTCACAACAGAGCTTCCTTATTTAGCAATTAAGAATCAGGATCATGGTTAAAATACAGTCATCCTTCAGTTTGCAACCAATTAGGAATAAGCTAACTTTGTTTCACTGTTGTCTTTTTTTCTCTTATATTATATTTAAATACATCAAATAAAAGTCCAGTGACCTCTGATGCAATATTTTATTAAAAAGTGCTAAATTTTTACCTAGAAGAACATAAAAAAGTGTTTACTTTGAGATTATCAATCAGTTTATAGAAAGAAAGATACTTACTTTTATCATCATAGACAGTCAAACTTAGATCTACTATTTTCAGTAGAAAGTTCAGAATTTTGGCTTGGTAACCATGCTTGGCAGCCCTCTATATTTCCATGTCTTCTGTGTTGGATCTAACTGATAAGAGATATTTCAGGAATATACAAGTTACCATAACTCTTGAAATATGAAATCCAAAAGATTCGCATGGATCCTTAAGAAGCAAAGAAAGAATGCTTAAGGTATCTCTAGTTTTATGTGGGATTTTGGGTGCCTGTAGAAGAATGTATAAAAAATGTATGCAGATATATTCCTATAATCCAATCCCAACACCGAATCTGGTACAGGCAACACAGACACATTGACAGTAATCTATCTATAAATGAAAAGTGATCACAGAGTATTAGGTTTTATAGTAAAAATGGCCATGAATTGCCCGAGTTTAGATTTAAATGTCCAGCTGTGTATTTAAATCGGGCAGAAAATCTCCCTTCAGGATATGTATCAAATCAAAATCACCTGAGCACCAAAATCCTTTCAGTTTAGGGCAGTTCAAATTCAGATCTGAATTCCAGCTTTATGGACAGAGCTCCTCATTTGACTTAAGTTTTGTTTTCCTTAGCTTTTGTGGATTTCAGTTGAATCACATGCCTCCTGTTCTTTCACAAAAGCAAACATATTTAATGGGTTTCTTTACCTGCTAATCTGACTAGGACTAAGTGCACAAGAAACACTTCCAAAAGGATTGCTCTAGAATTAATTGCTAATTTCATCACAGTGTTGCTCAATTTGTCTTCATGTTGCCTATCCAGCCTCAGTCATAACATCCACCACTTGTTATGCAAAGATCCTGCAAGTGATTTATGGAACTCAGTGTGTGTTTTATTTAGGGGCAAAATCTCAGCAGGAACAGATTCCATGTCTGTGTGGGACCCTCTGTTAAATTGCCTACTTGCTGCCTCACAATAAATGACACATGTGCAACTCCAAACATTTCTGTGCTTTTACAAAGTATTTGTAGCATTCATATGCAGGCAAATGAGACCCCTGGGTACACTTTAAAATTGATGTTTGTAAATTTTCAAAATTTCATATCAGGTGACTGTCATAAAAAAACACAATGAAATTTGTATTGAAGATTTTCTTAATGAAATGTGGATGAATGAACAAACTAAAAAGCTGCCAAGAAAAGCTGACGGTGTTTGATGCATTAGAAATTACAACTGGAAGTCCTTAGCATATTTCAGCAGACATTTTCCTGTGCAGCAGGACTGAAAATGGGCATTAATATTCAGAAAAATACTAAAAGCTAGTAGACTTGAACTCCTGCCACACCAAGGTTATTAAAGTTTAATATGTAAGGAAAGTACTGAGAAGGACCTAAATTACATGGCTGTGCATGGCCAGAGACTTAATTCTGTGCTGAGCAGAGTTAGCACTAGTCCCTTTCAATCAGTGGGACTAATTGACTGAGTAAAGTGATCCCCAAGATGGATCTGGTACCTGCAGACAACAAAAAGTCAAACACAGGGAGATTAGAGGCCCCTGGAATCTGTGGAAAGAAGCTGAGTAGCTGTTACATTTTTCACTAGGTCAGAGCATGGGGCCGATGACACCAAGGTCGCTGGTCCCCATACTGGACACACACTTGAGAGGGTCACTCAATGATCCTTGTGGATCCTGTTAAGCCTAGGACATTCTGTGATTCTGTGTAATCCTCTGATCTTTGCAGAGAAGTTCAGAACAGTACAAATCTTGATTGTCTCTTGATATGGAATGTCAACACACAAGAGACCTCCATTGAAAGTACTGCTGAAACTGGGTATATATAACTGGTCCTGAATAAAGAATAAAAGAAAATAAGAATATAAGAATATGAAGAACATATTATATTTCCTAATATATAGGAAAGTCCCCTTTGCTGTGTATTTGGTGCTGCACAGGAGCAGGAGGCTGGGCTGGATCTCTGGAGTCTGCCCAACCTGGAGACCATCCCAGCTGCTCCTGCTCTGGCACGATGAAGACAGCATCAAGCAGAGAGTGATGCCATCCCTCAAGCAAAGGCCCACTGGGCAGACAGAAAAGATTTGCAGTGGCAGCCAGTTGCAAACATGTTCATGGAACCCACAGTGATGGCTGTGGATGACCCAACATGGCCCAAAGGATGCCTCAACATCAGAAAGTACAAGACTAATTAAGATGCTGAATTAATCAAGCCAGGCATGAGAAATGTCAGCCTTTACTCAGTTACACTACTAGAAAATAGAAATAACTCTCAATTTACAGCAGTCCAAGTGAAAGAGGAAGCTGTCCCACGATAACAGAAGAAGATAATGTGAAAAGTGAAGTAATCCTGAAATGTGTCAAGCAGCCCCATGCTTACCCCATAGTTACTGAAGAAATAGCTCACAGCTATCATAAAACATCCACCCAGGGCAGAGGAAACAACACTGCTGTGCTCTTGCCAGCAGTTCTGGGGAAACTGTCCAAAATCTCTGCTGGTTTTATTCACTATCCACACAGGCATGGTTTGTAGAGGTGAAAGAAAGGGAATACTGACCAGAAATGAAGCTGGGCTTGGCAGATGCGAGGGAAGGGCAGCACTGGCAAGATAAATAAGGTGCTTTTGGGAACACTTTCAGAGTGTTTGTCAAGGAAATCATGACACCCAAAGGAGGGAACAAATAATTTGAAAGAAAGTAAAAGAGTAATAATCTTACCTCTTTAGGGCTCCCAATATGTTGTGTGTTCCCTCTGATCTTTGATAGTAGAAACTGGGTGGCAGCCCCCTTTAAGAGTGCTATAGGGACTTTATATAAAAGAGAAATGCCTTATATGCCATAGATACAACCAAAAAAGATATGCTATAGGATGTTAATTGATGAATAAATAATTCTTTTCATTTGGGCTAAGCTCATCCTGTCACTATAAACTCAATCAAACCCTGCAAGGCATTGAAGCAGCAGGGTGGGGAAATGGTTTTCTTCTGGAGTAAATTTCTGCAGGAATTTCTGTGAAGTAGAGCAAAGATTTTAGGATAATGAAGATCTCTGTCCTTAAAAGCACATGTGCAAGCAAGTAAAATCTGATTTAAATGAAATATTGGATGTAAGCTTTGTTTGGGTAGACTAAACTGGCTTTCAGAAATCTTATTTGCATTCATAGAATTGTAGAATCATCTAGATTGAAAAATACCTTTATGTCATGGAGTCTATCCACATGTAAGGAATATTTTGAGATATTGGTAAAATTGCTGTTTTCTCATGAAGTGCTTGTCTTGGACATCTCTGTTTTCCTCCTGATTCCCAAAAGAAAGCCTGGAAATAAGCCGTAGGATGGTTGACTGGTGCTATAGGGGACTACATTTTTAAAGGATGTATACAGGGTTCCCAAAACCATTGTTTATGGGGTAAATAGGACCCCAGGTGAAGTAAATTGCTGTTTGGCATGGGTAAGTTGGCCCAGTTTGGTTTGGGCTAGTAAGAACATGGTAATTGTGGCAAAAGGTAGGGTTGGGAAGGCTGCTCCCCTTCTCCAAGGGGCAGGAGGTGAGAGTTTGAGACTCACCCAGTTGCTGTAGCTGTCAGGTAGGATCCCACAGGATCAGTTTCCTACTGCTGCAAGGCCAGATGCTTCTGGGAGCTTATTCCTTCCAATCATCATCTCCCTGGCTGGCATGGGAGTGCCAGGAGCATCTTGTCTGGGTGGCAACATATCCAGGAGTGCATCAATCTGCGCTGTCTCATTGGACCCAGCAATTCACAGATATGTGAATTTGTTGTCAAGCTGTCTCTACATTGCAATGCTGCGAAGCAGTCTGTGGATTTTGTATAAATTCCAATTTATCTCTATCAATAATCATGTATATTCATATTGGACACAGAGTTCCTGCTATTGATGTATTAGGCAGAGGAAGAAATGGGAAAGAAGGCTTCCCTAAGATGGTAAAATCAACATTTTCATTGTGATCTTTATTTGTCTTTACATACCAAATCCATCAAGTTTAAAAAAGTGCTGCTATGTTTTATAGAGTCTCAGAATATAAATCTCTTAAAAATGCAGTATTTTTAAAGATCTGGAGAAAGATAGGACTGAAGGTCTTAGCTCAATTAATTTATATGATTTTATTTCCTTCTAAATGGTTTAAATATTTGGCATTCACAAACAAATGTTAAGATCTCTTTAAATTGGACTAAGCAAAAAAAATGATCTTGACAAGTTATAGCTGCATCAGTTTAAGGATTTCCACTGGTGTAGCAAATCAATAGACCTGGGAAATGAAAACAAAATTCTTCCATTATATAGGAAGTTTAGAAGTTTACCTGCTTTTTATCAGAATCAGTTCAAAATTTAATTTTCACTATAATTATGGTTACTTTAATATGTTAAAGAGTCTAAAAGACTAAAATACAAAAATGAGATAAAACCAAATTGTTGAGGAGAATTTTAAAAATTGTTTGTAAATTCTTTAATCTTTTAGATTTGTAAGTTAACATAAATAAGCACAGTTCTTCCCTTTGTTTTTTTAAAGCATATAGTTTATCTTTCAGTGAAGTAGGGTAAATGTTTCTCTGTTTTTAGCTGAGCAGTGATTTTTCCTTTAAAAAGACTTTGTTCATCCTTACCAATTATTAGCAACATCTTTAAATGGAGTTCTGCTAATTAATCAAAAACTTCTTGTGAGCTCAGACAAGCCAGCCCCAACTGACCTTGAAAGTATACGAAAGCACACAAGTAAAAACAAGAATTTCTTGGCCAAAGAAAACATCTTTATTCTTTTAATAGGGACGGAAGAAAAGACTGCTTAGTGCAAAGAACTCCATACAGCTGAACTCTTTTGCAATTTTAGGTGGAGCAAATGAGTCCATAAAAAAGAAGTATTTTAAATAGTATTCAGGCTCTCACTGAAGTTAGTGGTAAAGATGTGTTTTATTTCTGAAAACAAGAGAACTGCAGAGGTCCTCACTGTCTAAAGAGAAGAGAGGGTGCCCCAACCAGGCTGTTGGCAAGAGTCACAATTCCCTTTCCAACATGCCAGACCAGGCACTGCCTACCTGGTCTGTAGTTGGTAGAAAAATGGGCAAGATCAGGATAAAAACTGTCTCTGCCTGGCCCAGGTTTCACACACCCAGAGTAACTTTTGTTATGACACTGTCTATCCCCTTTCAATTTTCTGTCAATGTTTTCTTCAGGAGACAGCACACACATGTTCCTTACTCAAAACTACCTATAGCCAAGACTGGACTTTTAATTCTGAAACCATTGCAAGTCATTCCACTACAAAAACAATTTATGAAAAAAGGCATTCAGTTTAAAACAACATTTTTTTTCTTAAGGAAAGGTATGAGCCACTTCCTTTAAAACTTTGTTTTAAAAAGTTGCATTTTCCAAATATGCAATAAATATTGTCTAGTTTTTTTTTTATTATTCTCTGTCTTTTTGAAATAAATTGATAGAGACTCCAGACATATTGAAGGAACTGTTCTATAGGTCTATGCTCTTCATATTTTTTCCACTCTTATTGTATCAACATCTAAAAACAATAAACAAGACTCTAATGGATGAGAAGAATAGATTTCTGAACGTTATGTTTTCTTTTCTTTTTTTTAAGCCTCCTTTTTATACAGTAATTGGCTGACTAGCCTTGAAAGTGCTGCCTGCTTAAAATTATTTACTGTTATGCAAACAGTCATGTGGCTTCCTCAGACTTAATTTAGAAAATTTATCCCAAAAGAATTTAAGGACCCTAAATTTAAGGATAAAATGAGGCTGCTTGTTTCCCTGAGGAATTTGCTCTGCAGATACAGCAGCAACTGTGCACTAAAATGCCAGCAGTGTCACAAGTTCATTTTCACGCCAGACTTCATCTGGAGCTGCAACACAGCAGCAAGCTGTTGTCCAGCAATAGTCCACAGTATTGTTATACTCAGGGTAAGGCAGTACTATGCTCACTGTGAAAATGCAGGTAAAAAAACTTCTCATTTAGTTATGACACAAATCCTCATTAAATGATTTATTTTAATACCTCCGAGTGTTTTGAACCAAGATCTTCAGTGGCAGTGTTCCTTCCCATAAAGCCCTTCTAAGATGCTGCACTCAGTGGCATTAATCTCTCATTGCCAACTCATCAACAAATAAAATTCTTTTGCTCCAATTTTTAGCTCTCTTTTCTTTTCCACTTCTGATATGGATTAAAGCCTGCAGTCACAACTCTGAGAGCTTGAAGGCATTTGATCCTACAGTATTTATCCATTTTTTGCTTTGTTAGCCAAAGGAAAATTAAGTACTGTGCCTCAGAACAGTGAGGTCTGTAGCACACTGATGCCTTTGGAGTTCTCTGCCAGACATTAGTCTTTGGTGAAAAAATGGAAAACTGCATCACTAACTTGGGAGGACAGTTTTGAAAAGTGCCTGCCTTTGCAGGTGCACATCTAATAGTTTGTCACAAAAGCTGTACAAAGACAAGATTGTTTCTGACGAAATGATGATTCAATGTTATTTTAGTTAACAAAATATCTTTTACAATATGGAAAACTCATCTTCTGAAACGCAGGAAGTTCCACCTGAACATGGGGAAGAAATATGCTGTGAGAGTGACTGAGTACTGGAGCAGGTAGCCCAGGGAGGTTGAGGAGCCTCCTTCTCTGGAGATATTCATAATCCTCCTGGACACAAACCTGAGAAACCTGCTCTAAGGAACACTGCTTGAACAGGGGGCTTGGACTAGATGAGCTCCAGTGGTCCTTTCCAATCTTACCCATTCTGCAGTCCTGCGATTTTGTCTTTCATTCTCTTCCTTCTCATCACCCTGAAGTAATTTAGTAGGGCAAATCTGGAGATATGGAATTTGCTTGCTTTAAAAAATACGGTTTTTTGAAAAGAACAATAGAGAATTTCTTGCTTGTCAGAAAATGCAGATTTCTTTAATAAGGAGTAGGACATAAGTCTGCTGACAGAAAGCTTCTCTACAGCACTGTATATGCTTGTTTTAAAGATTGCTGGGAAATGAGTGTGCCCTGTTTTATTAGGGTTAGGTCTTAAAAATATACTCAATAAACTTCTAATACACCTTTAATCCTTTTGGACATGCAAGAGTATATCTAATATGTGCATTACAACTTTATGTCCTAAGTAATTAAGATTTCCTTCTTGCAATCATTTGTAGGCAGTAGGGAAGAAGTTTACATCATTACTCTTTGATCTGAATATAAAACTACAGAGATAGTAGACAGAAACCTGAAATCCCCCAGGACTACATCTAATATGTTGCTTTGTCAAAAGAATAAACAAAAAACCTCATTTTGCTAGCTTCTGGCAGACAGTGGGTTCCCATTGAATGTTTAAGCCCCTTACACTCTGCAGGTTAAAGCCCAGGAGAATCTAACTCCAAGTCACCCTATGGGAGATTGGCAGATACTGTGGAAACCTCTTTTAACCTGATTCATGGAATAATATAAAACATCAACCCCACAAAGCTGTTCTTGTATACTTGATTAGGTGGCAACATGATATATTAATGCCCTGAATCATTACAGTAGAGCAGCAGAATGAACATAAAGGATGCATTAAAATGTAAAGCCTTGACCTACTCAATGTAGGAGAGCTGTTCTCTGGTATTATGTGATCAAATTCCCATTAAAAAGACTGAGGTGATTTACACAGCATTGAGCAAAAGATCCCTAGAAGTGTTATTCTGGAATATTTGTTTCCAAAAAAAGCAGGGAATGGTAGAAAACCAAAACTCTAACCCTTACTTACACTAAATATGGCAAGTGCTACACTCCTTGTCAATTTGAGACAGGACTTTTTGAAGACATCTTTTTGAAGGTTTTCTTCTGACATTTTAAAATGGTGTAGCTACTTACAGGAAAGTCTATGAATAAATCTTCAGGCAAAGAAATGTCATGAGAAAATGAGATCAGAGCTTGACAAGCAGCCTTCATCAAAAACATATCAATAGGAAGCTCATCTTTTTAGAATGAAATAAGACTTGAGTCAAGAACGAGAAAAACAAAATCTCATTTTTAAAGGGAAGGTATAATCTGTGTATTAGACTTCAGATCTGTAGCTGAAATAGATTGATATATCTTTCCTGGAATCAGTATAGCATAACTATGTCAGCTGAAAGCTAAAAACTTGGTATGGAAAAAAATGGGTGTAGCAAGAAAACCAGAATGGCAAAAAGCCTGTTTGTTTGTACACATACTTTAAATTCTCAATATTAGCCCATTTGTAGGAACCAACAGCTACTTCGAAGAAAATATATTTTTGCTCTCAAATACACAGCTCAGGCTAGGCTTAGTTAGCCAAGCAGACACTTGGAGGCTTTTCTTCTATAAAAAGTATTGTAATTGCTTTCACATATGGCAAATGCAATTATGTATCTCACCAGTAGGGTGGATTATAAATGCAATCCATGAACAATGATTTATATTTCAATAGATAGCAGCTGCGCTTCTGTTAGGAATGTTACAGGAACTTGTGGCTAAAGCTAAAAAAAAAAAAAAAAAAAAAAAAAAAAAAAAGCAGTCAGGTAGAGGGGAAATGTAAGTTCCTGATCCTGAGAAAAGAAAGAGCTAGACTTAAATTAGCTTCTTGCTCAGCTTGCTATACCCATCCCTATTCAAATATGCAAGAATGATTGATTTAAGAGAGTATGCAAAACTTGTCTCTCTCAGAAAGGGTACAGTTACTATTGAAACATGTGTGCCTTGTTTTAAACAATCTCCATGACAGAAGGGCACAAACCACTCATTTGGGCTAAAATTATTTCACAGATTATGGAATTTACTGTGTCTTATTTATAAAAGTGGTTGCCATCACAGATGTGAACTGTACAAATGGACAGAACTGATTGATTACTCCACAGATAAACTCATTTCACACATAATTAAGAAAAATTAACATTTGAAATATGGGAATAAGTGCATAATCAATTCAGTTTCAAGAATAATAATAAAGTTGTTCTAGATGCATGAGAAATGCAATTAAAAAAGTATTCCAAATAAAAAGTTTGTTATGAACACATTATTTTCTCCTTAACTTTTTGTTTTCCATTTACTATTAACAGATCACCTTACATTGGCCATATACAATTGCTGCTCCAAAAGAATATCAGCAACTGAAGTTCAAGACAGTCTGTGAACACAGTAAGATAATACTATGCTGGTCTCTGTCTTCACAAAAGCATGAAAGGCATAATAAAGTGACATAAATGCCAGCAACAACACAGAGTCAGACTTGCATACTCTATGTATCTCTTTTGGAGCATGATTTAAAATTAAAAATATGTTAGAAATAAATAAAATATTGAAATATTTTACCCAATTAAAAATTA